>NC_061519.1:27440000-27495000 GCF_022379125.1 Scophthalmus maximus
CTCTCTCTCTGTCTGTCTGTCTCTGTCTCTCTGTCTGTCTCTCTGTCTCTCTGTCTGTCTGTCTGTATCTCTCTCTCTCTGTCTGTCTGTCTGTATCTCTCTCTCTCTGTCTGTCTCTCTGTCTCTCTCTCTGTCTGTCTGTCTGTATCTCTCTCTGTCTGTCTGTCTGTCTGTATCTCTCTCTGTCTGTCTGTCTGTATCTCTCTCTCTCTGTCTGTCTCTCTGTCTCTCTCTCTGTCTGTCTGTATCTCTCTCTCTCTCTCTCTCTCTGTCTCTGTCTGTCCGTCTCTCTGTATCTCTCTCTCTCTCTGTCTGTCTCTCTGTCTTTCTGTCTGTCCGTTTCTCTCTTTCTGTCCGTCCATCCGTCCGTCCGTCCGTCCGTCCGCCCGCCCGCCCGTCTGTCTGTCTGTCTGTCTGTCTGTCTGTCTGTCTGTCCGCTCAAGTTAGAGACACAGACTGATGAACTGACGCTGCTCACAGGAAGTGCAGCGTCAGGACTGAGCGCTGATGAAACCTCCCTGAATATCGACAGACGCTCTGTCACGCTGCCGTCGGCTCGTCTGTTTATCTGAATGCAGCTGCGACCTTTGACCCTCCTGGCGATGAGAAATGCCTGACTCGCCACATTAACACACACACACACACACACACACACACACACTCATTCAGGGCCGCTGACACCGTGATGGGTGTCATCTGCTCCCAACAGGTATAAAAGTAGTTTTATTTTCATTTTGACTAGTTTTAATTTAGTTTTGATTAATTTCAGTCTCAGTTGTACTTGTAGTTTTCCAGGTGTTGGTTTTCATACAACGGTCACAGTGAAACCAACTTCAGTATTGAAATAAGTTGAAACTGACGAAGAGAAGAAGAAAGTTGTCTCGTGAATTTGATCTCAGGGTTAAAACAATTAAATGTTAAATGACAAATGATCTGATTGTAAAAAGAATTAAAATAAATAAAAGTGAAATATTTCAGCCAACGTTCAAATATTTTCTGCTGCTGTTTACTCTGAATGTCCCAGCGCTTAGTTAAGAAAGGATCAATAGAATAATCACTACTGCTGATCAACAGTTGCAGCCTTGGTTCAGCTGACATCACCTGTGACTTTATCTTCTAACATCTGCACTCACATGTCACACGCTCCTGCATTCTTACCCATCAAGGTCGCTAGGAGACAGAGGGAGGACATCTCAAGGTCGATGCTGTCCTGCAGCTCCCCGGTGCTCATCCTGCCGGACGTCGCCGTGTCCTCGCTCTTCACCGAGTGCGAACTGGAGGCCCGTGGGATGGAGGCGGAGGGGCTCTTGTCCTCGGGGCCCCTCAGTATCTCCACCGTCACCCGGTCGCCGTGCTGCAGCGCCACGGGCTCCTTCTCCTCGCCGCCCTTCGGGGGGACCAGCTCCTTGGGCGGGAAGCCGTAGCGGATGCACTGCTGCGCCGGCGGCACGCCAAACTGTTTGGCGATGCTCCCCCGCAGCTCTGAGAAGGTGGTGTGGGCCGGCAGGGTCAGCATGGCCTGTCGGCCATCGCTGGTGGTAACGCGGATCTTCTTCTCATTATTGGACAAGGAGGGGGATGAGGATTTTGTGGGCGTGGCCGGAGCTGAAGAGGAGGAGGTTTCTGGAGACCCGCCGGGGGAAGACGTCCGGCCGTGGCCTCTCTGCTCCTGCTTCAGTTTGTCAGTCCGTCGCTTCTGCGTGACGAAGGCCTGCTCGCTGATGCTCTGCTGGATGCTGCGCTCTGCTCGGCTCATCGTCAGCTCCTCTTTGTGGAGCGTCTTCGCTTTCTGACCAGTCAGGATAATCTTCGTCGGCGGCTGAGTGTCCGCAGCCTGCGGGGTCTCTGTAGTGTCCGTCAGTCGCTGGACATGAGCCCCATCGATAGACACCGGGTTATACTCGTCCGGGTTCTTCTTGGCGGTGTGATGCAGGATGGTGTTTACCACCTTCTGCACCAGGAGCTCGCTGCCAAACTCGCCCGGGAAGTGCTTGGTGACCAGTTTCATAGCCACGTCATACACATTGCTGTTCAACGCTGTGTCGGTCTCATACTGGAACCAGTGCACAGTCTCTCGCACCACCCGGCCGCCCCACTCCAGCGTGATGGGGAACGCCTCGGGGAGGTTGTCATACTCCTTTTCCTCCCAGTAATGTTTGAAGCCACATCCACATTTCCCCCCCTGGGAGCGGGTGTTGGTTCGGTCCCCGTCCAGGTAAACCACCAACCCACTGCCGCGGATGTGGCGCACTGACGTGCCGTGACACCAGTTGCAGGTGTTGAGGGAGCTCAGTTTGTAATCTGGGACGAGGACGTCTCTCTGCGGGTCATAAGAGCAGACCACGTTATTGAGGGGGAAGCTGTAGTTCTTGTCCGGCCGCAGCTGACCATGTGTGGATTTGGCCAAGTTGTAGAGTTTCCCACCAGGAACCAACCAGTCCTGTGGGACGTGGAGCTCAGAGAGGGCGCCACAGATCAGGCAACGGTGCAGCCGGTTCTCCATCACGGACTTCTTAGCCGCCTCGGTCACCTCCTCGGGCTGGATGCCGATCACGCCGGTCCGTCTGTAGACGTACTGGTGCACGTCAGCCACCAGCGACGGGTGGATGCTGTGCTTCTCCATGAACACCTCCTCCATGGCGTTGACCAGCCTCATCAGATATTTATCCTGCAAGCTGCGGTCGCCGCCGATCACACAGCTCCCGTCCGCTTCCAGCTTGATGTACTTCCTGATGAGCTCCTGAGGGACGCCCCAGGCCTTCGGCAGCAGACGGGCCGGCAGCTTGGGCAGCACTGTGTTCTTGATTCCCACCAGAGGGATGTAGTGGTTCCTGCCGGAGCTGCTCCAGGCGATGCAGATGGGCTTGTTGAGCTTCCCGTCTTTCCCACGGCACTGCTCCTCTGCCACCAGGCCCGGCAGGAAGGTGGCCGAGTAATCCCCAGAACTCCTCATGCCGCTCAGCGAGTCCAGCAGCACTATGGGCCGGTGGAGCACGTTGGCTAACCCGAATATGTGGATGTTGCGTAGGCCGAGCGGCACACCTTCAGGCGGGATGAACAGGGGGTCGCACTCGTTGATGATGTCCTCCCACTCCACAGCATCAATGAAGTCCTGAAACAGGACTTTGTAGCGGTCCAGGTTCTGCTTGAAGTTCTGTTTGAGGTTCTCCCTCAGCGCGTGCCAGAACAGTTCTCTGCCCACCAGCGCTCGGGACACGGCGTGGACCAGGCAGTGTCCGTCTCCGTCCACGTGGACCGGGATGAGACACTCTCTGCTGCCGTTGGCTTTCTTCACCTCCTCCAGCGTGTCGTGGAGGTAGACCAGGCTGCCCGACCGGTCCTTGCCGTAGCCCATGGTGGACACGTGGTCCGGCTCGATCAGGAAAGCCCGGTCCCCCAGGAGCGAGCAGTCGAACATCTCGCCCTGGTTCATGTCCCTCAGCAGCTTGGCCCGGCCCGTCTGTCGGTCCATGCCGTACCTGGTGAGCACCGGGGACAGCAGCTTGCAGTGGTAGTTGGAGAGCCCCATCACCTTCACCAGCTCGGTGCCCTTCTTCGGGGCCCCGGTGACGCCGAGCAGGGCGTTCCGCAGCAGGTTGTGCAGCACCACATCCGGGTCCGTCACCTCTTCCACGGTCAGCAGGTTCTTCTGCTCGTGCCTCTGTCCGCACTCGGTGCACTCGATGCTGCCGGGGCCGTGCGCGGGGAAGAACAGCCGCGCCCGGCACCGGGGGTCGGGGCAGGTCCCGGACAGGACGCGCTTGTCTTTCTTCTTCGCGCTCTGCAGCAGCGACATGGTCCGGGCGGGAAAGAAACGCGTGGAACCTCGGTCCGCTTCTACAGAACCATGACGGGCCCAGTTCCGGCGACTGCGTCCGACGAGCCCGGAGCCGCGAGCGACGGATCCGCGTTCACCAGAATAACAAGAGCAACACGGAAGCGGCGGCTTTTCCTCTTCCGCTGGCGAGCGGCGGCCGCCACGTGACGCCGCGTGCCGGGAGTTGTAGTTCCGCCGCGTCGCGTCGGTTCCATGTCCGCGGGCGCAGGTGCGAGCGGAGCGGCGGCGGGTTCTGTCGCCGCGCGGCGCGTCACTCCGCGGCGGCGCGCCGCGCGTCCCCCGGCCCGACGACCGCGACGCTCCGGTTCGAACAGAGCCACGGTCGCGCGCAGTGGACTACATTGACCAGAATGCATCGCGCCGCAGCGACGGGGTTATTTTAGTTGTTGTGTCAGGAAGTGAATTCGACCGAATCATGGCGGTTTGGACCCGAATGACGAGACTCGAGCTGCGACAGTTCATCGACCACTGCTGAAGGAATCGACCGCTATTTCTGACAATCGATTCGTCGGTTCAAATAGTTTTATGGGAAAAAAAAGTCATAACTCTCTGATTTCATCTTCTTCCATGTGAACATGTTCTGGTCTCTTTGCTCCTCCTGACAGGAACTGAAGATCTCTGGTGTGAGGACGAAACATCGTGTTGTGGGTTTGAGAAACACGGGAACATAATCGACAGATGAATCGATAATGAAAACAGTCGTTAATTGCAGCCCTAATTGATTATTACAAGTACGAGTCGATGCTACTTCGAGATGACCTGTGGTGTTTGTTCGTCAGTCGAGTCTCAGAAGTCAGACGATCAGACCGAGTCGTTCTTCGATCCCACGTGTTGGACTTGACTGCGTTAAACCTGCTGCTGCGATCTGATGTGGTATTATGACATTAGGCCACATGAGTGACAGAATTTCAAAAGGCAAGTTAAACATGAACAGCAGTCCAATACAATGGATTTGTAATGTTGTGGTATTTACAGGCTGTCGTAGCAGGAAATACATCAGGAATATGTCAGTTCTCTGTCCGTCTGTGGTCAATGCAGACAAGTTCAAGACTTAGATTATAGGCCCCAATAAACAATATATACAATATATGTTATCTCATTGAATTTATATCACAGCTGTAAAAATAAATTGTTTGTATGTATTAGAGGGCTGGAGTGAAGTAGCAGTCGTGAACTTAACAATATCTACACTCGTCTACTTTTTCTAACGATATATTTCTAACTTTATATACTTTATTGAAACTAGAGGAAATGAGACACAGGAGTATGGTGACGTCGCGTCAGTGCAACTTTCTCAAGTGTTGGTTAGAAAAAGTAGACGAGTGTAGATATTATTAAGTTCACGACTGCTACTTCACTCCAGCACTTTAATATATACATACAATTTATTTTACAGCTCTGATATAAAAATCTATTTGACATTGTTTTAATTTTATAATATCAAGTGATACTAAAGACACGTGTTTCTTAACAGCACATCACTGATCTTTACAGCTGCAACTGACACGTTTTATAAAAGAGGGGGGAAATCAGAAAAATGTCTCAACGACAAAATAACTTACTAATGTAAAGGTTCCGGCTGGATTCTGTAAATGTTCCTTTACAGGAGGCGAAGTGAGTCCTTGTTCGGGTCTGACAGCACTACGTCACCTCAGCCACCAGAGGGCAGCAGAACACAGTCAGTGAGTGTCGCCAAAGGCCAACTCAGGGATTTACATCCAAATGTACAGAAGACTGAAACAAATGAACCAAGAAACAGAAGTGACGAAGGACGAGATGAAGTGGAGACTGAAGCGGAGTGAAGGTTTGACTCCTGAGAGTCAGGGATGAAATAGACAAAAGCTGTGCCATGTGTTATGTTTTTAATATATCATCTGTATATATTAACATAATATGAAATGGTCGTCAGCTGATCAACCATCACAAACCAAGTCGTCGTTTAATTCGTCTGATCTTTTTTGCATTTTGAACCATGTTACACAATGTGATCGGTCACGTATGTGATAAATGAAATGTATTATTATTATTATTTTTAATAAGATAATCCACGTGTGAGTGTAGGAATACAAGAGTCTCAGGAAGTGATGAAAAATATGATTAACTGATGCAAATGGATGCAAATTTTTTCTCTATTGTTTCTAATGTAATGTAAATGTAAAATATCATTCAATGTAGTTTTTGTTTCAAATAAAGTTTTGTAACTTTTTAATTTGACCATTATTTGATTTTATAAATGATTTACTTGAAGATAACTTTATATTTTTGATTAATGTATTTATCATTTTAAAAAATAAAGGAAAAATTATACAGGCACTGAAAATATTGACAAACATATATTAATTAATATGAATGAATAATATAAATTAACAATATAAACAATGATATAGATTGACAAGTTAAAACTTTTTATATTTGATTTCTGTGTTTTTAAGTTTTGGACAGAATTACAAAATGTGTTCAGAATGTTAAAAAGTAAAATGTATTTTTCACATTAAATGACACGACTGTTGAGTCACTAGAAAAAAGAGATTTTTTAAGAATAATATCCAGAAGAAATCCAATGAAAACTTTCAGTTGTCTTGTTATTGAATCTATTAAAACTGAGCATCATACAGATAAACACATAACAGTCATAAAATAACTGTACAGCTGCTATAATGACTCACAGCAAGAAAACGAAATCAGGATAAAAAAACATAGAAATTGACAGACATAAAAACAATGTTGTTGCTTCATTTTCATGTATTTGTTTGAACAAGTTGAACTTTGAATAATATCTGATCAGAGTTGGTTTGTCGGCTCTGAGTTCAGGCGTCGAGCTGTTTATCACTACAGTGGTTTTAACTGTCGTCGTGTTGTTAACACACACACACTCACACACACACACACACACTCACACACACACACACACTCACACACGTACACACACACACTCACACACGCACACACACACACACACTCACACACGCACACACACACAGTCACACACACACACACTCACACACACACACACACTCACACACGCACTCACACTCACACACACACACACTCACACACACACACTCACACACACACAGTCACACACACACTCACACACACGCACACACACAGTCACACACACACAGTCACACACACACTCACACACACACACACACTCACACACACACACACACTCACACACACACACACACACACTCACACACGCACACACAGTCACACACACACGCACACACACAGTCACACACACACAGTCACACACACAGTCACACACACACAGTCACACACACACACACACACACACACAGTCACACACACACACACTCACACACACACACACTCACACACACACACTCGTCTGCGTCTCGACGGAAGCGCCGATTCTGTCAACAGACTATTTTTTTTAATTTTTAATAACCACTGAGACCAGATTCATATCTGCTGCTGCACAAACTCACAGCCACATGTTCCACACAAACACCTGGAGGCTGCTGTTTGTTTCGTAATCAGAATTTATTCACATTCTCACGACATAAAACAACCGACAACCAGAACATTGATTCATATTTGTTCAATTCTGGAAACAGCAGTTGTTTTCTTTTGTTTCCAGGAAGTGAAGATAGAAAACATGAAGGTTTTGTTTGTGGATCATTTGATCTCGTTCTTTAACAGATTTCTTTTCACAGAGAATAATTCACGGCTCTAGATGAAAACATATCATATTATGTCGTACATGTCATATATAGACACATGGACTGGAGCTCAGACAGAATGAGGAGAAGCGTTCTGGTACATTTTCAAGTGTTTCTGTCGGAGCCAGTATCATTTTTCAAATCAAAATAAACAACATGGATACAATTTGGTCTAAGGGACTTAAAATAATGACACGGTTTAAAGGTCTGTGGAAAGATTCTGATCCAGATCCAGGACGTGAAGGTGAAACTTCAAAACACCTGGGAACTGTCAAAGACTCAGATAAAATCTATATTCATATATTTATATCTCGTCTGCGTGTTTGCACTTTGGTGGATTTAAATGTGGAGCCACGCAACACGACTGCAGCTTGAAGCTTCTTCAGTTATTTGGATCAATAATCGTGTCACGTACATTTGAAATCGTTCCTGCAGATGGAATCAGTTCTCACAGAGATTTGCTGTCGGAGCAGGTGAAGTTCAACGACTCCAGAAAACACACATTGACCAGAGCGTCAGTGTGAATCATAGGATTTATTAATTCAAGGGAGCATCTGAGTTTATAGTAATTCATGTATCGATGCATATTGACGAAACAAACATCACACGTGAAATCAAACAATCATTCACAGTTTGTACGTCGTGAAGAATTATTTCATTTGTTCAGATCATTGACATATTTTTACTGTACACAGTTAAAGACACTACTGTAAATATTGAGTCAGGTTGCTCTGCAGACAATCAACACAATGAGCTGAAGCGAAAGTCTAAGAATAAAAATACATATTTGTCTTTTTTCTTTTATAATCCAATTAAATATTTCAGTTGATATTATCCAAACAAATGTAATCTATAAAAACTGGTCATCATATAAGTGAATAACTGTCATGACAATAAAAGAACTACTGCCATAACTAATAAGAAGAAAGGAACTTAAAACAGTAAAACAGATTTCTTTTCTTAAATGTTCATCGCCTCATAACATTATTATATTGTTATATTTATTAAAACTGAAACAAAACACAGGATAAAATCTGTTGATCACATTTCTGTCAATTTTCTTTTGTTATTTTCGATACATGTAATAATGAAATATATGTAAAAAACTGATTCTTCATCAACTTGTTGACTAAAACAGGATTTGTAATTTTGATCAAACTCTTAAATGAAACCGTTGAAAACAAAGGTTCTGTCTGAATAATGACGATTGAAGGACGAGACTGGTGTTGATTTATCTGTTAATGATTGAAGTCAAATTGTTACAAACACGTGAACGAGCCAAACTGGCCTCAGGTGACGTGTTGATACAACGAACACGAGCGGAGGAGTTTATTCTCAAAGAGGCTCTGAAGTGGTTTTGACACGAGACCAGGTTCAGTGTTTGTGGTTCAACCAGTGACAGAATGGAATTAAATGAATTCACCGTGTTCATCAATTTCTCAAGTTAAATGTTCAATTACAGTTGCACCAGTGTTTGTCTCATGTGTGTGTGTGTGGTACATTTAGGGTCCCAGCATGAGGTCACACACACACACACACACACACACACTGGTGTGTGATGTATCCTGCTCGTCAGGTCCTTCAGTCTCCTTTACAGTCTCATCATCAATGTAATATTGTTCTTCAGGCCTGTTTCTCTCGTCTCAGTGTCGTTTCAATTTCATCATTTTGTCACCAACATTCAACATTTACATTTTAACCACACTCACGTATTGAAAGTGTGAGACAGGACAGGACGTTGTGGAGCGTCGCGAGTCTCAGACGACTCACCAGGCGGCTCGGGTCTGGAGTTGGTCTTCAGGCTTCCACAGGTCAGAGGTCGAAGCTGGTGGCGGACGACAGTCAGCCATCTTGTTTGACGCGGGTGGACGGCGTCTTGTTCCTGACGATGCTGATCAGACACAGTCCACAGCAGTAGACCAGACTCTTCACTATCAGCAGCGTGTACAGCAAACACAGCAGCTTCACCTGGAACTGAGACGGGGCCGAGGCTGCTGGAGGAGGAAGTGTTGGAGGAGGAAGTGTTGTTGGAGGAAGTGTTGTTGGAGGAGGAAGTGCAGAAACGTCTGAAAGGAATCAGAAGGACATGGCTCAGTGCTCTGCTCGCTCTGACACACGAGGCTCAACACAGTCTCCAAACGTCCGTCACCTTGTCCAGCCTGGGCCTTCACCGTGCCGCCCTCATGCTGGACGTTGCAGAGGTATCTGTATGTGTGGAGAGCGTCCCGGTCCACCAGCCTGATGGCGGCGGTGCTCCCCGACCCTCTGAGCTCCAGCTGCCCTCCCCCGGCAGGGGGCAGCTCCTCCAGAGGACCACCCTCCCTCTGCCTGGTCCAGGAGAACCGGACCGGAGGAGGAGCCATGTCCGAGGCCGCGCACAGCAGGAAGCTCTGGTCCTGCAGGGCGGCGCTGGAGGCTGCTGGGTACACGCTCACCACGGGCTGCACCAGAGGCTCGTCTGCAGGTCGACAGCAGCAACAAGCAGCACAGACACACAGACATTCAATCACCTGTTATGATTATTATTATTGTTATTATGATCATTATTATTATTATGATCATTATCATTGTTGTTATTATTACTAAAAAAGAATTCGTATTATGATTATGATTATTATCATAGTACAGAGGCTCAGTGGAAACTGCTCGTTCACACAGACTCTGGATTCAGCTTCACACTCGTCATGTGAAAGATCACGTGTCTCATCAGACGGGAACAAACTTTAGATTCAACTTTAATAAATCATATGTTATATTAGTCTATTAACAATATTTAAAATTTATGTTTGACAAAGAGACACATTTATACATATTTAAATTTAAATACTATGAACGTCAAAAGATTTTGAGAATATTATAGTATAAATAATATTATAGGATTTTGAGGCTAAAATACAGAAATATATTTATATATGTGTTAATATATATAACACATGTTTTTTTCTTATAACGACAAAAGTATACATATTCTTCACATGTAGTTAAATAAATACAATAAATACAAATTATTCATGATTAAATTATTCACTCTTAAATTTGACCTCATATAATTTTGATCAAATTCTACATGAAACCAAATATAAGTTGAAGGATTCATTTATTATTAATTTGTATAAAGAATATTAAATGTTACAAATGTGATAAAAAAACAATACATATTATTTTTGTCTTCAAATTATTCCAAATATATTTCTCATTATTAATACATCTTACACAAAGACACACATTCTCCATTAAGTTTTACATTAAACAAAATGTATTTACTGTGAATTAATACAATTTATATCATAGTAAAGAGCTTTGTATAAACATATACAATATATATATTGTAATATTGGTTTTCCTAAAATTAAGTTTTAATTTTCAAAATAAACATTTCATTTCAAATATATTTACCATCAGACAACATCTGTATGTATTTACTGTATTCACAAACATTAACTTTTGAAATATAATTTTCCATAATGAAAACTAAAGTTTAAAAAAACATGAAACGTTTAAGAATCGTAGTGAATCTGAAGAATCATCAGTAAAATTATTTTTGATGAACTGAAAGTCGGATGAGGATCCAGAAAGTTCTTAACCAACCTTCTGTCTCTCGTGCAGCGAGATTTCACTTTCGCAAGTTATTAAATGTTTTATTAAAATCGGTCCAGAAGGAACTTTGTCCAAACTCTGAGAAACTAACATGTCAAGATTTAATCAAACAACTGAAGGAAAATCAGAGTTTGTTCTCACCTGTTACAAACAGTTTAGTTCCAGAGCCGAACTCATCGTCTCACAGTGAAACAGACTGATACAAAAAGCTGCTGCTGCTCAGTGAATCATCTGAGGTGAACCAGTCCAACGTTCATGTTCCCTCAGGATGAACCGCAGTAACTCTGCTCCTCCTCTACTTGTCATGTAGCGCCACCATCAGGTCAACCTCTTCATTGTCCATATACTTTGCTTTATGATCAACACCTGCAGAACAAATGTGGTTCCATCAGCCTCAGCTCTTATTGGTGTTTAGTGTGGATTAGCAACGTTAGCGTGCTAACACGTCCTCTTTCAACTTGAAGGGACAAAATGAAATTTAATAAACGACTCAATATTATATGAATAATAATAATTTAATGCAGAAATAGTTAAACACAGTTTGCTAATGAAAGGGATATTTGTGCATTTCCACATTTTTTTATTCATTTATTTCTACATTTATATGATGCATGAACTTTTATGAGCGATAAGGTTTGAGACACGACCTGCAGCTTATTTAGTTCAACTGATCCTCATGAGGTATGAATGATGTCATGATGACATCATACAGAGTTATAACTGTCTGATACAGTGTGTGTGCAGGTTCCTCTGATGGTTTCTGAGTGGGACCTGGTTTTTGTCCAGGCAGCAGGGATCAGTTCTCACTGTGGTTCCAACAGGAGCAGTAGTAGGTGGCTGCATGAGAGCGCTTCACACTCTTTATCTTCAACTCACAGATGCTCTGTTTCCTCTCAGCTGTGAAGTCGCCAACCTGAGGATGATTGAAATCTGAATCAACAGAACCATCACTGTCAACACCCAGAATCACTCTGAATGTTTCTGTGTCTTTCTTCTGGAACCAGAACACATAGTCACACCCGCCAGTTCCTCCACAGCTGAAAGACGCAGCATCACCGACCGTCCTGGTCAATGATAACTGGTCCTGAATCGGCTGTGCTGCCATGGCAACAAGCGCTGTGGAGAAACAGACGGATGGACGCAGGTTAGTGTGACCGTTTGTTCAAGGTGGAGTTTGATGGCTCCTGATTGGCTGGAGACACTCACCTGAACACAGGCAGCACAGAGCGGCGGCGGGCAGGAGACGCATGTGGAGCTGTGGTGTTTCCTCTGGGGAGCCTGAGGAGAAGTGGAGCTCTGACGCAGCTGAGGCTGACACCAGGACGAGACGCCAGACGAGTCGTGGCTCACGTGGTTTCTGACGCCTCCTCACACTTCCCATCAGCCCCTGCGGCACGGATCAGTCTTCTGTGGGTCCGACGGCTCAGCTGGTTCCAGTAGTTTGTAAAGGAGAAAGAACAGTAATAAACTCTGAGTTTAACCAACTCTCATGAAACTGTTCCTGACTGTACTAAGCTTCAGAGGAACTGGATCATTTTCACTCTCAGGACTTTTACAAGACCACAGATGATAAAGATGGACGACGTGTCTCCGCTTCCTCCTGTTGTACAAGAAGGACGTCTTGGGAGCTGTCACGTCGTCCATCTTGATTCAGTCTGAGGGAGCGACACTGACATGATGATGATGATGATGATGATGATGATGAGGATGATGAGGATGACACCTGTGGCTGAAGTCAAGGAGCAAAGCGGAGCAGCGCCACCATGTGGGGACTCACAGGAAGTACAGTCAGATCCAGACGATGCAGCCGAGCCTCTTACGAGAGGAGGCGTCAGAAACCACGTGAGCCACGACTCGTCTGGCGTCTCGTCCTGGTTTCAGCCTCAGCTGCGTCAGAGCTCCACTTCTCCTCAGGCTCCCCAGAGGAAACACCACAGCTCCACATGCGTCTCCTGCCCGCCGCCGCTCTGTGCTGCCTGTGTTCAGGTGAGTGTCTCCAGCCAATCAGGAGCCAACAAACTCCACCTTGAACAAACGGTCACACTAACCTGCGTCCGTCCGTCTGTTTCTCCACAGCGCTTGTTGCCATGGCAGCACAGCCGATTCAGGACCAGTTATCATTGACCAGGACGGTCGGTGATGCTGCGTCTTTCAGCTGTGGAGGAACTGGCGGGTGTTTTGTGTATTGGTTCCAGAAGAAAGACACAGAAACATTCAGAGTGATTCTGGGTGTTAACAGTGGTGGTTCTGTTTATTCAGGTTACAATCATCCTCAGGTTGGCGACTTCACAGCTGAGAGGAAACAGAGCATCTGTGAGTTGAAGATAAAGAGTGTGAAGCGCTCTCATGCAGCCACCTACTACTGCTCCTGTTGGAACCACAGTGAGAACTGATCCCTGCTGCCTGGACAAAAACCAGGTCCCACTCAGAAACCATCAGAGGAACCTGCACACACACTGTATCAGACAGTTATAACTCTGTATGATGTCATCATGACATCATTCATACCTCATGAGGATCAGTTGAACTAGATAAGCTGCAGGTCGTGTCTCAAACCTTATCGCTCATAAAAGTTCATGCATCATATAAATGTAGAAATAAATGAATAAACAAATGTGGAAATGCACAAAAATCCCTTTCATTAGCAAACTGTGTTTAACTATTTCTGCATTAAATTATTATTATTTATATAATATTGAGTCGTTTATTAAATTTCATTTTGTCCCTTCAAGTTGAAAGAGGACGTGTTAGCACGCTAACGTTGCTAATCCACACTAAACACCAATAAGAGCTGAGGCTGATGGAACCACATTTGTTCTGCAGGTGTTGATCATAAAGCAAAGTATATGGACAATGAAGAGGTTGACCTGATGGTGGCGCTACATGACAAGTAGAGGAGGAGCAGAGTTACTGCGGTTCATCCTGAGGGAACATGAACGTTGGACTGGTTCACCTCAGATGATTCACTGAGCAGCAGCAGCTTTTTGTATCAGTCTGTTTCACTGTGAGACAAAGAGTTCGGCTCTGGAACTAAACTGTTTGTAACAGGTGAGAACAAACTCTGATTTTCCTTCAGTTGTTTGATTAAATCTTGACATGTTAGTTTCTCAGAATTTGGACAAAGTTCCTTCTGGAGCGATTTTAATAAAACATTTAATAACTTGCGAAAGTGAAATCTCGCTGCACGAGAGACAGAAGGTTGGTTAAGAACTTTCTGGATCCTCATCCGACTCTGAGTTCATCAAAAATAATTTTACTGATGATTCTTCAGATTCACTACGATTCTTAAACGTTTCATGTTTTTTTAAACGTTAGTTTTCATTATGGAAAATTATATTTCAAAAGTTAATATTTGTGAATACAGTAAATACATACAGATGTTGTCTGACGGTAAATATATTTGAAATTAAATGTTTATTTAGAAAATTAAAACTTAATTTTAGGAAAACCAATATTACAATATATATATTGTATATGTTTATACAAAGCTCTTTACTATGATATAAATTGTATTAATTCACAGTAAATACATTTTGTTTACTGTAAAACTTAATGGAGACTGTGTGTCTTTGTGTAAGATGTATTAATAATGAGAAATATATTTGGAATAATTTGAAGACAAAAATAATATGTATTGTTTTTTTATCACATTTGTAACATTTAATATTCTTTATACAAATTAATAATAAATGAATCCTTCAACTTATATTTGGTCTCATGTAGAATTTGATCAAAATTATATGAGGTCAAATTTAAGAGTGAATAATTTAATCATGAATAATTTGTATTATTGTATTTATTTAACTACATGTGAAGAATATGTATACTTTTGTCGTTATAAGAAAAAAACATGTGTTATATATATTTACACATATATAAATATATTTCTGTATTTTACCCTCAAAATCCTATAATATTATTTATATTATAATATTCTCAAAATCTTTTGACGTTCATAGTATTTAAATTTAAATATGTATAAATGTGTCTCTTTGTCAAACATAAATTTTAAATATTGTTAATAGACTAATATAACATATGATTTATCAAAGTTGAATCTAAAGTTTGTTCCCGTCTGATGAGACACGTGATCTTTAACATGACGAGTGTGAAGCTGAATCCAGAGTCTGTGTGAACGAGCAGTTTCCACTGAGCCTCTGTACTATGATAATAATCATAATCATAATACGAATTCTTTTTTAGTAATAATAACAACAATGATAATGATCATAATAATAATAATGATCATAATCATAATAATATAATGATCATAATAACAATAATAATAATCATAACAGGTGATTGAATGTCTGTGTGTCTGTGCTGCTTGTTGCTGCTGTCGACCTGCAGACGAGCCTCTGGTGCAGCCCGTGGTGAGCGTGTACCCAGCAGCCTCCAGCGCCGCCCTGCAGGACCAGAGCTTCCTGCTGTGCGCGGCCTCGGACATGGCTCCTCCTCCGGTCCGGTTCTCCTGGACCAGGCAGAGGGAGGGTGGTCCTCTGGAGGAGCTGCCCCCTGCCGGGGGAGGGCAGCTGGAGCTCAGAGGGTCGGGGAGCACCGCCGCCATCAGGCTGGTGGACCGGGACGCTCTCCACACATACAGATACCTCTGCAACGTCCAGCATGAGGGCGGCACGGTGAAGGCCCAGGCTGGACAAGGTGACGGACGTTTGGAGACTGTGTTGAGCCTCGTGTGTCAGAGCGAGCAGAGCACTGAGCCATGTCCTTCTGATTCCTTTCAGACGTTTCTGCACTTCCTCCTCCAACAACACTTCCTCCTCCAACAACACTTCCTCCAACAACACTTCCTCCTCCAACACTTCCTCCTCCAGCAGCCTCGGCCCCGTCTCAGTTCCAGGTGAAGCTGCTGTGTTTGCTGTACACGCTGCTGATAGTGAAGAGTCTGGTCTACTGCTGTGGACTGTGTCTGATCAGCATCGTCAGGAACAAGACGCCGTCCACCCGCGTCAAACAAGATGGCTGACTGTCGTCGTCTCTTCGCCTTCTTCTCACCTTCATGTCTCACGGCTTCACTATCAAAGTTCCCGTCAAATAAATGTTTCTCAAAGATAGTTTTCTGTCTATTTCAGGACGATCAAGTGTAAGCGATATCGCTCCTTTCATAAAGTATCTGAGCCGATGCATCTGTCTGTCATTTTTCGTGTTTTTGTGACCGTGTCCCTTTGGCAAAAGCCTGGAAGTTGTGAATCTGAGGATCACACCTGTGACCTCTGATCACACCTGTGACCTCTGATCACACCGGTGACCTCTGATCACACCGGTGACCTCTGATCACACCGGTGACCTCTGATCACACCGGTGACCTCTGATCACACCTGTGACCTCTGATCACACCGGTGACCTCTGATCACACCTGTGACCTCTGATCACACCTGTGACCTCTGATCACACCGGTGACCTCTGATCACACCGGTGACCTCTGATCACACCGGTGACCTCTGATCACACCGGTGACCTCTGATCACACCGGTGACCTCTGACAGGTGACTGACTACAGCTACAGATAAATACATTAATCGAGCTCCGCCAGACTCTGCGTCACGCTGCTCTCAGATCAGGTACCTCACGTTATCTTACACATCTTCAATGTGGAATTTTAAAAAGGACCTCAACCGTCTAGCAGCAGATTAATGTGTGTGTGTGTGTGTGTGTTAGTGTGTGTTGGAGTGTGTGTGTGTGTGTGTGTGTGTGTGTGTGTGTCCGTGTGGGTGAGTGTGTGTTGGGGTGTGTGTGTGTGTGTGTGTGTGTGTGTGTGTGTGTGTGTGTGTGTGTGTGGGAGTGTGTGTGTGTGTGTGTGTGTGTGTGTGCGTGTGGGTGAGTGTGTGTTGGGGTGTGTGTGTGTGTGTGTGTGTGTGTGTGTGGGCGTGTGGGTGAGTGTGTGTTGGGGTTTGTGTGTGTGTGTGTGTGTGTGTGTGTGTGTGTGTGTGGGCGTGTGGGTGAGTGTGTGTTGGGGTGTGTGTGTGTGTGTGTGTGGGCGTGTGGGTGAGTGTGTGTTGGGGTGTGTGTGTGTGTGTGTGTGTGTGTGTGTGTGTGGGCGTGTGGGTGAGTGTGTGTTGGGGTGTGTGTGTGTGTGTCTGTGTGTGTGTGTGTGTGTGTGTGTGGGCGTGTGGGTGAGTGTGTGTTGGGGTGTGTGTGTGTGTGTCTGTGTGTGTGTCTGTGTGTGTGTGTGTGGGTGAGTGGGTTTTCACCGCAACAACGACAGCTTAACGCTTCAGTGTGTGAGAGAAGCTGCAGGAAGTCCGACCGAACACAGAATCTCTGGTTCCTGACTCTGATCAAACGGAGGGAGAGACGCTGACGCTCCTGAAGAATGATACTGTTGACATACTGTACGCACAAAACACAAACATCTGACTCAAACACTGAACAACACATGAAATATCATTGTTCTTATTCCTTGATTCGTGTGTGTGTGTGTGTGTGTGTGTGTGTGTGAGTGTGTGTGTGTGTCAGTGTGAACAAAGTTAAAGTAAAATAACATATTGCACTTGTTTTCGTTCATCAGAGCAGAAATTTTCTGCTGCGGTTTTGATCAGTTTGTTTTATGTCACACCGTCGTGGCATCACCGGACTCTGGAGCAGAACTGGACTCTGGAGCAGAACTGGACTCTGGAGCAGAACTGGACTCTGGAGCAGAACCGGACTCTGGAGCAGAACTGGACTCTGGAGCAGAACCGGACTCTGGAGCAGAACCGGACTCAGTCATGGGATTTCAAGTGTTTTTACTCCAGAAGAAGTTTTTACTGTAACAACCTTTTGTTTTTCTGTTAGTGGTGTGACAGACACTGTGTCGCTGCAGCCGCTAGAGGGCGGCAGAGTAACAGTGATCTCGCTTCCACAGAGAAATTCAGCTGTTTTTTTCATGTTTTTTTTAATTATTATTATTCAAAACGCTGCTCCTTCGAGCCGGATTCGAACCGGGGACTTAAGGATTCTAGCATGAGGCCGCTACAGTCGCTATCGAAGGGCGGTGGACGCACACGGAGGACAATTCACACTTAACTCCGCCAGAGGGCGCGATGAGTCTGTCCATCTGTCAGTCAGACGCTATAAAACGGTGAATAGCGCTTCTGCGGCTGCGCCGACTTTTTGGACAGGGTGATTGGCTGTCAAAAGATGGAGAGCGGACACACCGATTGGCTGATGGAAAGATGACGTAATCCGACTGAATACTCATTGAATATTTTCCAAATTCATCATTGAACTAAGAACAGAACGAGTCACGTTCACGCATCTGCTGGTCAGCGTCACATTCATGGACATCCAGGGGATCGAACCACCGACCTGCCGGTGTGCTGACGTCAGTGTCTGTGCTGCGTCTGTGCTGCTGGATGTGGATCAGCTGCTCCTCTGTACTGACAAACTGAGGGCCTTATGGTGATTTATTGATCCATTATCATCATCTGTAAGATTGTCACAGACGTACAGTCCGAGGAAGAGACGTGATTTTTAATTATTAACTGATGCATTCAATTATTATTATTTCATAGGTTTCTTTCCCTTCTCTACTTTTTAAAACTTAAATAAATATAATTTTATTCAGGTTTATTTTAAAGCATTTACAAATTGATTCCTTTTTCACTCATTTAATTTTTCACTGATTATTTTTTTCGTGATTTATATTTTTTAATTCATTAATTTTTTGTTGTTATTTTTTATGAACAAATTTTCTCCTTGATCTTTTTATATTGTTTTTCATTTCATTTGATATTTTCTCTTTCATTCTCTGTTGTTATATTGTTTTGTTATTTCATTTAGAAGGAGTGTATCATTTCACTCCTTCTCTTTATAGTCTTTATTTTGTTTATATATTTCCTAATGTTATAACTTGTGTCTATATATATGTATATATATATATATATATATATATATATATATATATATATATGGTTATAACTTATTGATTTGATGACGCGCTCACTGAATGAATAATAAGAGCTGAATTCCCGGAACCTTGTGCGTGCGCATCACTTCCGGTCAGCACTGAGCACATCCTCGCGTCCCTCCGCGGAGTCAAGTAGTTCTCACGTTCAACGTCCGCGTGCTGCGGTTTAATCACTGAACTTTGGTCCCGTTTGAAAAATGTCCGTCGTGAAAACGGTCGACGTGAACTTCTCCCGCGGTCACGAGCTGACGAGCGTTTCTTTTTAGTTTTTCTACGTAGTAAGTTATTTGGCGCGAAATGTGCGGATGACGAAGGGGGAAAGGGGGAGGAGTCTGAGTATTTAAAGTGCGGCGAGCAGCTGTTTGCGGTGAATCACGCAGAGACTTCAGAGCGGCGCGCTGCGGGATCGATACCTGCTGTGACCGGTCGACAACAGGTCACCTGACCGATCATCGACGCGAGGAGGACGTCATCCGGACGTCATCGGCCTCACGCACTTGGATCTGACTGGAGTTCTCTTCTGGGAGAGATAACGGTGAGATGGAACGGGCGGTGACCGGCTCCTCTTTACGACAGTGACCGGCTCTTCTTCACGACAGTGACCGGCTCCTCTTTACGACAGTGACCGGCTCCTCTTTACACCAGTGACCGGCTCCTCTTTACGACAGTGACCGGCTCCTCTTTACGACAGTGACCGGCTCCTCTTCACGACAGTGACCGGCTCCTCTTTACACCAGTGACCGGCTCCTCTTCACGACAGTGACCGGCTCCTCTTTACGACACTTTTCCTCCTGTAACTTTCCTCCGAGGTGACGGCCGAGCCTCCCGGTCGCCGTGGTTACCGTCCGCGTGTCGATCACCGGAAGTAACCGGCCGGTGTCGTCGTTTCAAGACGGAGTCACGTGTTATTGGCGGAGGCCGGCTCGGTCCGCAGAGCAGCTGTTCACCTGTGGACCACGTGTTCGAGCCTCGCACTGTTGGACTCGAACACGTGGTTTCTCAGTGACACGTGGTCGTTTTCTTTAAACGAATGTTTTTGCTGAGGTACTCGTTGAACCGATCACCGCCTCGTCATCACGGACCTGCGGAGTGTGACACCTGCACGTCCCCAACACGATCCGTCACTCGAGCCTCTGGGGAGCTCGACCCCCACCTGTCACTCACTGCTCACCTCGTGTCTGTCAGCTCGACCCCCACCTGTCACTCACTGCTCACCTTGTGTCTGTCAGCTCGACCTCGTGCCCCGGAAACAGTTTTTCTTTTCATGTTGTTTCTGTTCATCTGCAACAAACTGAGAAAAGAGACTTATTAGACCAAGTTTTCCTCCTATGGGCTTTAGTGAGTCGACCATCTAGAGCTGCAACGAGATATTTCACTATAGATTAATCTGTCGACGGTTGATCGTGTTTACACAAACCTCAGCATGATGTTTTATCCACAGAGGAGCAAAGAAACCAGAAGATATTCACATTTAAGAAGCTGAAATCAGAGAATTATGACTTTTTTTCCATAAAAACTAGAACTGATTAATTGATTATTTAAATAGTTGGTGATTAATTTAGTAGTTGATTACTGATCGAATAACTGTTGCCGCTCTACGTCCGTCGGTGATGGATCTTTGTGTTCGAGTCATATCTGCTCAACCTGAAAACGCCTGTTTCTTGAACAAAGTTTTGTGACTTCTTTCTGGACGGACCTTGGCAGCACAATGACATTTTTCTAGAGCCACATTCTTTAATAACTCCCAGTACAGGTCATAATCCTTATTGCACCGGTTACACTCTCACTTCTTTAATTAAACCAGTTCAAGTTCTGCCTCAGTGATCAAGACTTTGCATGTAAACTACGTTAAACTACCCGACTCTTGAACGCAGCTTGGTGCGACCGTCTCTCCGAGCCAGAGCCAGTGTGGTTTTGTGTTTATGAACGTTTTCTCCTCAGGATTATTTCGGTTAATGTCTAATTATCTTATGTTAAATGTTCTCACCTTTTAGTGATCAGTAGTGTTATTACGATAGTTAAAGTAAAACTGAACCTTGCGTTGGTTCTCCTTCAGGCGACCGCGATGACGCAGGTGTTGACCAGCACCAACTACGATTATGACTACGACGCGGTCCAGCCGTACTTCTTGGACGGCGAGGAGGAGGACTTCTACCCTCCCCCTTGTAGCCAGCTCCTCCTGGGCCCCGGTGAGGACATCTGGAAGAAGTTCGAGCTGCTGCCGACGCCGCCCCTCTCCCCCAGCAGGAGGCCGCCCCCGCCCCCGTCTGGCGTCCCGCTGTCCGACCTGCTGGACGAGGGTCGCAGCCCGTCGGCAGCCTTCCTCCAGTCCTTCATCATTCAGGACTGCATGTGGAGCAGCAGCTTCGCCGCTGCCACCAAGCTGGAGAAGGTGGTGTCCTTGAGGCTGGCCCTGCTCCGGTCCCGCCGGGACTCGTCCACCGCCAACAACAACAACAACAACAACAACAACAACAACGCTACGACAGACGGAGCAGCTGCTGGGCCGGTGGGCGGGGCTCAGGTGAACCTGCAGGACAAAGCAGCCACAGACTGTGTCGACCCGTCCGCCGTGTTTCCGCACTCCGCCCTGAGCGGGAGGAGCGGTGACGGAGCGGCGAAGGAGGCGGGATCAGAGCTGTGTCTGGACTCGCCGCCACTCAGCAGCAGTGACCGTGATTCAGGTGGGCAGCAAGCTTTTAAAAAGACACTTCCTTAATGCTGTAATAAAGTATTATTAAATGTGTTGGTAACTGTTGGGCCAGTGGGGGCAGCATTTCACACTGGAATGTTTCTTATCTTTCCCGAGGAGGAGGAGGAGGAGGAGGAGGAGGAGATGAGGATGAAGAGATCGACGTGGTGACGGTCGACAGGCGGAAGGTGTCACGGCGGTCGACCTCCTCCCCGCTCGTCCTGAAACGCTGCCACGTTAACGTCGACCAGCACAACTACGCCGCCGCCCCGCAGCCCTCGGCTCAGTCCGCTGGGAAGCGGCCCAGGTCGGAGTTCACCTGCGCGAGCGGCCGCCGCAGGTGCTGGAGTCCGCGGTCGGAGGGCGAAGAAGAAGAAGACGACGACGACGACGACAGACGCACGACTCACAACGTGCTGGAGAGGCAGCGACGCAACGAGCTGAAGATGAGCTTCGCCGCTCTGAGGGACGAAATCCCAGCGGTGGCCAACAACGAGAAAACGGCCAAGGTGGCGATCCTGAAGAGGGCGACGTCGTTCGTCGGCGAGCTACGAGAGGAGGAGCGGCGGCTGCGGACGGTGAAGGAGGAGCTGAGGAAGAGGAGCAGAGCGACGAAACGCAGACTGGAGCAGCTCAGGACTTTACGTTAACCGTCTGATTATAATGTTTATGTCACATTTTCAACGTTGAACATCCAACAGTTAAATATTAGTTTATTAATATATATGACCACCGGAGCTGCAACGAAACAGACGTCCACAATCTCACATCAAGAACAAGACGAAGAACAACAGAGACCAGGATTCACTGACTTTGTTTGTATTTATTCCATTTTTTATCTACAACTTTGCACCTTTTTTATTAGTATGAATAAAAAAAGTTTTGTACAAAATGCTGAGTGGTTCCTGAACATGTCATAACTTCAGCTGCTGATGATTCATGACTGAATATTTTTTGTTTTATGAAGTTAAGTTACTTCTTTTTAGTTATTATTCTCCTTATTTGTAAATTGTTTATTTTCATAGTTTTTTTTTATATGTATTAAATCTTCCTCACTATTAAGGGTTAGGAAATATAGCTTAATTTCTGGTAACGTATCAGCCTACAATACAATATACCATATTCATATATGTAGAAAATTAATGTTTTCATAAGAGCTTTCCTGTGTATTACTTTATTATTTCACGTATCAGGACCTCGTCAGGCATCCAACGTGAACACATTCTTATTCATGAATCTGTTATTCATTGACTCATATAATTAACAATGTGTGTGAAGACATTTTCAACATATTAACATACTTTACCTATAAATACACATCTAATTCATATACTCCTACCGATCGTGTGTAGATATAATTTTATTCTTCATTTATTTATTCTTATTCTTTAACATTCTATCTGCCATTAACTGTTCAGGCATATTTCCATTTGTAGTCACACATGTTGAATGTATTCACAAAAAGTACACAAGTTTACATATGGTGTCATAGTTTCACTTGAGTGAAGTGTGTGTGTGTGTGTGTGTCAGGTTCACCAGACCTGGTGGCTCGAACCCCGCTGAGCTGATCACGTGTCCTCTGGTTTTTACCCACAATGCCGAGCGTCGTTATCAGTCGAACAGAGAGGAGAGGTTTCCTGCTTCACTGGTGTTTTTCCCTTCGACTGCGAGGAAGGAAACTCCTTTTATGGGCATCAGGTGTGTGTGTGTGTGTGTGTGTGTGTGTGTGTGTGTGTGTGTGTGTGTGTGTGTGTGTGTGTGTGTGTGTGTGTGTGTGTGTGTGTGTGTGTGTGTGTGTGTGTGTGTGTGTGTGTGTGTGTGTGTGTGTGTGTGTGTGTGTGTGTGACGTGACACTAACACAACTGTAAAAACAACCATCTGTTTTCTGGTTTTCCTCTCGACTCTGAGACGCGTCTGAGGCCGTGGAGCTTCCTGGGTCCTGAGCGAGACCCTCGATGCTGCCGGCCCAACGAGTGTATGTCACCAAAGAGAATGTAACTCGTAAAAATGTCTCAAAGAGAAAAAAATGTTTTCCTGTGCAGCCCAGTGAGAAGTCCTCCGATCACACAGATCCACGTGTTAACCAACAGGTCGTCACTGTGTGAGAAGAACGACCTCACATGAGGTGGTGAAGTTGAAAAAACTGCAACCAACTGAGACACGACTTAGAAACATGGAGACTCACACGGAGGTCGGTCCACCTCATGGAACTATATTTAACTCTTATGAACAGAGTCATGGACAATATATTCAACTTCTGTGAATAAGTTCCTCTAAATATAACACACTGTGACTTTAATGTCTACTATGATTTTTGACTTTGGTCCATGTCCCATCTGCTAACCTGGAGGGGGCGGGGCTTATGACCTAATACTGCAGCCAGACACCAGGGGGCGATCAGGATGATCTGGCTTCACTTTAGAGGAGCCGACTCGTCGTCCATCTCTATTTAAACTCTGTGGTCTGAAGTGACCTAGTTGACAATTAGCGTAGCTGTCGCCTGCTTTTGCCTTTGTGACTCATAATTTTTAAACATTTCCTACATAGTTCATCTCAGTGTAATTATTATTATTCAAATATGCTTTTTGGTGGTTTTACAGTGAACATTTGTGGCTCTTCATTAAATATTCTCGAACATGTACAACTGTTCGTCTCCTCACTCCACAACAAACAAAGACTTTTCTTAAAAATGTTAAAAGACTTTATTTGGCCGACACATACATCCTGAAAAAATGTATCATAATGCCACAGGATCTCTGGAGCTGCGGTGACAACATACAAGACAAAATAAAATCACAAAGCTTGTAATAGATTCCAGTCATCATCACCATCATCATCATCATCATCATCATCAGTACCGCGTCGTCCTCATCACCGTGCTGCTCCTTCTGCTAGCTGCATGCTAGCAGTTAGCATGTTTGTTACAGTGTTGGAGTGTTTTTCTCAAATGTCCCGTTCAAAACTTCACTCGTGTGAAGAGAAACTTTGAATGGGACCAGGAAGTCAAATGTTGCCGTGGAGACAGTGAGCGGCAACGCCAGCCCTGAATTATATTTGCTTAATTTGTTTGAAGTGAAAATGAAAAAAGATTTTTGCTGAATTCATTATTAACACTTGATGTGCAGACAAACATCAGTCGATTACTTTTTATAATGCAGGAAGGTTCGGAGAAAAGGAAGGATCATCAGGCAGCGTTGATGTTACTGAACACCGTGTGTTGGGATTCCTTCGTGACAAACGACGTGTTTATCTGTCACGACGCGGCGGCTAACACATCTGCCAACGCTGCGTTCACGTCACATCGGGAGAAAACGACGAGCTGACGGACAAACGCGTTTTCAGTTTTCAGGATCCGTTTCTTTTCACTGGAGCAGAACGTCCGCGGTCGTTCCTGATGTTCTCCTTCTTCCCTCGGTTGTTGTTGTAATGCTAATTTTGACCACAAGAGGCTGAAGAGCATTTGAATGTATATTAACGGTGATTTTATACTATAATCACATCCATGGATTCTGACATAACATATATATATATACATATATAGTCTGCATCTATCGATTTTTCTTGAATTCTGAATTACACCCACAAGGCTTTGATCGGTCGGACGATCGGTCGTGCCGTGGGAGAGTCCGGCATTACAACGTGTCTGAATCCCTGAGAACTGACGGGTCTCAGCTGCTGGCGGGAAAAGGACAGAAAAAAAACAGTCAACTGTTCTGATAATGGTAATAAGAAACCAATCGTCTCATTGATTGACGCATCATAGCTGTTGTTGACGTGATGTTCACTCCACTTTTTTTTTTACAAAAAAGAGTAAAAAAATACAAAAATAAAATAAAAACAGGGAAATACTAGCTTAAGTTTTGTTCAGTAGTTCTTTTTGAAATTTTGGACGAAACCCTGGAGCGGCAGCGTGGAGTTAGTTTGTCTGCAGCATGCTTCTGATTTGCTTGGAGGTAGCCTCGTCGTTCAGATGCTTGGTCGTGTACCTGCAGGGGGCGACGTCACCGATACAAGTCACCGTCTCCGACACTACGGCAATAACTTTGATATGATAATTACAGGTGGAGGTGTACAGACCTGAGGGCGTTGAGGAGTCCCTCCACGCCGCTGGGCGGCTGCTCCTTCAGAACTCTGATGCAGCCTTTCATCTGAACAACACACAAGAGAACCAGATGTTAGAACAAGACTCAGAGTCCAGAGGAGACGAGGGGAAGGTCCGACCTGATCCGGTCTGCGTGGAACCACGATGCATCGGCGACAGGCCAGAGGTTCCACAGTTCACACTGGGGGCGGTCGAATTGTCAAATCTGCTCAGGAAGTTTCCTAAATCCTGAAGTGACCTGAAGTGTTTCCTCAGCACCATGATGATGATCAGATTCTCTAAGTGCTTAGGAAAGGAGCTTCAACGCTTCCTTTCCTCTCTCCTTCAGCAGAGGACACACTGGAGCTTCCTATGTAAGAGGAAAGGAGAAATAGATCCACAATGCATTGCGGCAGCGATATTTAACGTGACGCACCATGAAGCCGTAGTCGTCAGATGAGGGGGCGGAGCTTCGACACGTTCACAGCGATTAAAGAATGTGGACACGAGTCCCGTGTGTTCTGAGTGTGTGCGTGTTTGCATGTGTTTGTGTGTGTGTGTGTGTGTGCGTGTGTCAATAACGTACGTCTATGTTGGACGTCTTGACGAAGGCTCCGGCCGGGTGAACGTGGTCGTACAGGATGATGACGCCGACCATCACACGGAGGCAGAACAACACCGTCTCCTCACTGGTGAAACGACTGCGATACTCCCTGCACAGGCACACACACACACACACACGCACACACGCGCACACACGCGCACACACGCGCACACACGCCCACACACACACGCCCACACACACACACACACGCACACGCACGCACACACGCACACACACACACGCCCACACACACACGCACGCACACACACGCACGCACACGCACGCACACACACACGCACACACACGCACACACACACGCCCACACACACATATACACGCACGCAAAGAGTCAGGGTGTGGGCAGGGTGTTGCCGGCGATGCGTTCAGGATCAAGTTTGGGACTCACGGTGTTTCCAGCATCACTTTACACACACAGGCCATCGTGCTCAGACAGTCGGTCGTGTTCTCGATCGGGACATCGGGATTCTGCAGCAGAACAATAAAGTTTCATCAGCTGCTCGCTGAGCGTCGCATAGTTCACTCACTCACACACACACACACACACACACATCACAGTGTGAGATTTATCTAACACACATTCATCAAGTAACAGAACCGCACAGGGTGAAAATATGAATATGCATTATTATCAGTGCTTATTATACAGAAAGATGCAGAAGAAGGTGAGGGAAGGCGCCCCCTGCTGCTCCTTCATGAAAACACCCAACCAGCAGTGAGCAGTCCCGCTGCTGACACCTACAGGCCAACATGTTCATCACACCTGCATTATGAATATCAATATTAACTCTGTAGTAAACAGAATGAACGAATCAGACGAAAGCGTGTGGAAACTAACATTATATGAAATGTGGACGTATGGACTCACGTCTGAGACGAACTTCGACGTGGCGTCGCTCAGCGTCTTCAGCATCGGCGTGGAGCTGGCGTAGAACAGAGACATCCGATTGGCCAGCTCGTTGTTGACCTCGCTGCCTGCGTCGCCCTGAAAGAGCAACCATGGAAACAAATGGTCAAAGGACTTAAACAACAACTTTTGTCAAAAACCTTTATATATATATATATATGTTTATATATATATATATATGTTTATATATATATATATATGTTTATATATATATATATATGTTTATATATATATACAACCACAGATAAGAGACGTAAGAGGTTTCCTAAAAAAATGTAGAAGTGTCATTGTGTTTTTTAATTCTATTCTGATGTAATATGTCTGTAATATTACATATGTACATGTGTGTGTATTGTTGTTGTTGTTGTTGTTGTTGACGACAGTGAAGCTGACCCTTGACCCTTGACCCTTGACCCTTTGTGTGTCTCTCACCGACAGGTTGTTGATCCGCATGCGGCTGATGGTTCGGCGATAGTAGCTGAAGTCGTTCTGGATGGCGGGGTTGGTCATCTGAAACAAAGACAACAGAGAGTGTGTGTGTTTGTCCATCTGTGTGTGTGTGTGTGTGTGTGTGTGTGTGTTACACACCTTGAGCTCGTCGAAGCGCAGGGTGAAGTGCAGGATGTGGGCAAACTGACGAGCCAGAGCCTGTTTCTGCTCCAAGTGCTGAGTGGGAGTCGATCCGGAGCAGGTGAGGACGACGAGCAGCCGCAGCAGACTGGACTCTGAGACACACACACACACACACACACACACACGATCAGCGACTGAATATAAAATATATGTAATAGCTAAAGTATCTAATGATATATAATTATCAATATAATGAAACAACACCAGGCTGCAGCTGCAGATCAAGACGTATAATTCAGATGCTTCTTGTGTGAGGTTCAGGACAGATCTTCATGTTCACATATACCATTGGAATGTTGGAAGATTAATATCTAAACTCATTCGTCTGTCACTTCATCACAGTGTCGCGATGCATTCAGGGTCTCACCGAGTTTCTGGGAGAACTCGTAGAAGGTTTTGAGTTTAGCGACCAGAGGGACGACGGACGACCAGGCCTTCTCCTGCACGCGCTCCACGCCTGGACTCTGGATGGCCTGAACACACACACACACACACATTACACACACGTTTCCTGTATCCACGTCCTTGACCTCACTAGACGTTCACTTGGACCTGGTCTCAGGTGTTCGAAGGTGTCAGGACTGTCACCTGTCGGATCTCCTCTCCCGCTCCTCGGTACGTCTGCAGGTCGTCCAGAATCACCCGGGCCTCCGTCAGCACCTGGTTCACCTCCTCCCACACCGCCGTCTCCGACTGCGAGGGCTGAGCATCTGAAAAGAGACGGATGGGCCAGGGTCAGAGGTCGTGATGCCTCTGATCTGTGTGTGTGTGTGTGTGTGTGTGTGTGTGTGTGTCTCACTCTCAAAATCCAGGAAGAAGTTTCCCCCGTTGTTGTCGATGTCCCTGGTCAACACTTTGATCAGGTTCCCCATGCTGCCAACACACAGTGACACACCCTCACTTTAGAACCGGGACATTTTCAGAAGAAGACGACGACGTGACCTTTTCGCGTCGAGTGTTTTAGAACGTCCCGCTGATAAACACCGAGCGGAGCTCCGCCGAGCCGCCGACTGAAGCAGCAGCAGCGTCTGGTTGTAACAGTCGAAAGAGGAAGTGATGAAGCCGCTGAAAGTTTTGTCTAAATTTAAAGAGAGGAAGTAAAGCAGAGTTTCTTCTGTTATCTTCGGCTGCCGACGACACAGATCATCTTTTCATCACAGATTTGAGTTGAGTCAGTTGAACTTTGAGTTTCACTCCTCTGCAGTTTTCTGACCAACAGACTTGCGCAGGTTCGTAGAAGTGCGTCCGGTTGTTTTCATCACATTTGACTGGAGACTCTTCTCGTGTAGTCTTTTATTTCCTGATCACAGTGAAACTGTCCAATCAGCAGCAGCCCGGACGCCACAGGACGTAAAGTCACTTAAACACGGCTGCCGACTGAACATGGTGCAGGAGTCCGACGCGCTGTGCGGTGGCCCTGAAGTGCACAACACAGAACTCAAGGTCAAACTGAACGCAACACGTTCTTCTGGATCAGTTGTGTTTGTGACCTGCAGCCCGGGGCCACCGTGCCTCTGTGACTGTGATCCTGTGATCTGTGGTGATGCTAGTTATGATCTGTCACATGTGACGTCACCTCCGTCCAGTGTCCTGCAGCTGCTGCACACGGAGCATCACACACCTGAGGAAACATCTGCAGCAGCTGGACTCAGTGATCATCTTACTGCTGCTTTGGTTCCTGGTGCAGGACCCAACATGTCTGACCTGAGACCCGGATCCACCCAGAGACCCGATCCCCCCTCCTCCTCCTCTTCCTCCTCCTCATCCTCCTCCTCTTCTTCCTCCCCCTCCTCCTCCTCCTCTTCCTCCTCCTACCTCCCTCCTCCCCCTCCTCCTCCTCCTCTTCCTCCCCCTCCTCCTCCTCTTCCTTCCCTCCCTCCTCCTCCTCTTCCTCCCCCTCCTCCTCTTCCTCCTCCTCTTCCTTCCCTCCCTCCTCCTCCTCTTCCTCCCCCTCCTCCTCCTCTTCCTCCCCCTCCTCCTCTTCCTCCTCCTCTTCCTTCCCTCCCTCCTCCTCCTCTTCCTCCCCCTCCTCCTCTTCCTCCTCCTCCTCTTCCTTCCCTCCCTCCTCTTCCTCCTCCTCCTCTTCCTTCCCTCCCTCCTCCTCCTCCTCTTCCTCCCCCTCCTCCTCCTCCTCGCCCCCCCACCCACTCACCTTCACTGGTCGCGGGTCGAGGTGTGCGGGTCGATGCGGTGCGTGTCCGCCGCAGGTCCAGGTGTCTGCCGGTCCGCCTCCTCTACATGCTGCGCGAGTGTGAACCCGGAAACGTGCCGCGCGTCGCCGCGTTAACTATAAAAGGAGTGATTTCCTCAGGAGGAACTGAGCCATGAGCCAATCAGCGAGCCGCGACGCAGGCAACAGTCGACTGGAACTTTAACGGAAGTTAAGAGTTTGCTTTAATGATTAAGAGATTCAGATAAATTACATCATATTCAAAATGATGTAATTTAAAAGAATCCTTGATTTTGACTTGTCATGAGATTTAAAGACTGCTTCTCTTCATCTGGACCCACGTGTCACGTGATGATCAGTGAAGTTGTGGTCTCTTCACCCAAACAGTCAGAGATATGTCACAGTTTGTTTTTATCATCTAGAATTTATAAACTCACATATTTGACCTGAATATCCAAAAATAATAATAATAATAATAATCCTGAAGTCACAGCTGTTACTTTGTGTATCGTGATCTTGATTCATAGATTTGGGCCAAATGTCTTTAAATCAAAAATCCTGACGTCATCCTCTGGAGATTAGTTTGTCTTTATAGTTGGTAAAGATGTGACACAGAACAACGATGAGATGAGAGTGAACACAAATATAACCAGAGAGGTGCTGCCCCCTGGTGCACAGGACGGGCAACACCGCTACCTCCTGGGGGGAGGTAGCGGTGTTGAATCAGGTCATAAAAACAGAGTGAAAGATGATCTCTCCCTCCTGGGGGAGAGGGGGGAGTAAAGGGGTGAAGATGGAGAGGATCAAGGAAAGACAAGGATTGGAGGAATGAAGAGAAGAAGGTCGTCATATTGATGAATGAAGCTTCAGATCACTTCCTGTATTTTGATCTTAACCTCGGTCTCTTCTTCTTCTCTTCTTTTGTTCTCTCCTTGTTTTCTTCTTCTTCTTCTTCTTCTTCTTCTTCTTCTTCGCCACAAACAAAAACCCGCCTGTGAAAATCCTACATTTCCCATGTGCCCCCGCGCTCACAGGAAGTGCGTCATCACCCGTGACCTTCACCGAGGTTCAGTCCGCAGCGGAGAGAGAAGACGAGCATGGCGAGTAAAGATCCCGGTGTAAGTGTCTCTGTGTTCGGTCCCCGGTGAACTCACGACCGGTCTCGTGTTTATAACTTCAGCTCGCGTCAGCTGTTTCCCGCCATTTGCTTTCTGAGCGATTTAAAAACAATCGACCGCGTCTGACGCACGTGAGTCAGATGTAAGCTAGCGACCGTTAGCACGACGTGAGGTGAGTGACAGGCAGCAGCTCCACATCCAGACAAGTGGCACTGCTCCTCACACATGTATATATATACATATATATATATATATATATATATGTATATAAAGTTTGTCTCAGTTCCGTGCGGCCTCGTGAGCCAGAGACACCAGGTTCCATATGAAAATCTCACAAGTTAATATTCATCAGCTGACGCTTTGTGTTTACGCCTTAAAAACGTATTGTTTCAAAAGCTGTCCGACATTTTGAGATGCTCCTCTTCGGTTCGGCGTCGTCGTCTCCTGCATCAACAACAACATGTTCATGCAAAGGGCTGCTCCTGCACCTGCTCCTGTGCACAGTGGTTGACCTGCGGACACTAAAGGCCGAACAGATGTAATATTATCATACTGTCCCAGACTAACTGTAAGCCGAATTCAATGTTTAAGCTCACAGAATGAAGACAGATAATCTACTGTGTCCTACTAGGTGGTAAATTGCTTTTGGGCCACAAAAACGTAAAAAACAGTAGATCTTAACCAGTCCAGCGTGAAGGTCGGTCAGTGTCTTCACTGCCAAGGCTCACGTGTGTGTGTGTGTGTGTGTGTGTGTGTGTGTGTGTGTGTGTGTGTGTGTGTGTGTGTGTGTGTGTGTGTGTGTGTGTGTGTGTGTGTGTGTGTGTGTGTCGCAGGGTTTTCTGCAGCTGCTGCGGCAGATCGCAGGCAGGATGTCGGCAGGACCTCGAGGAGCGGGAGTCGGTGTCAAACTGCTGATCGGCGCCGGAGCTCTGGCTTACGGCGTGAAGGAGGCCACGTATACAGGTACGTGAAGTCATCTGTCACTCTCCAGTGGCTGGTCCGACACCGTCTTCTCCTCTCTACTGTTCGTTGACCTCAGTGGAAAAGGTCACAAGGTCAAAGGTGTCAAGGAGGATTCATAGGACTTAGGAAAAGAGAATCCGACTCCACTGACACTGAACTACGTGGTCATGTGACGGTGGATGTTGTTGATCGTCTGTCGTGGTGAAACGACACATTTCTGAAGATGAACTACAAAAACCTCAGCGGCTCCATCAGCATGTTTCAGTGTTTTATGATTCATATGTAACAGTAACTGACATCTGGATCATATTCATACTCTTCTTCTTTTTCTTCAGATTGAATCGTGTACGTTCGTTCATGACGCGTCACGTTAAATATCGCTGCCGCAATGAATTGTGGGTCTATTTCTCTCACATAGGAAGCTCCAGGGTGCAGTTGAATTGTCAAGTTCACATAGGAAGTTTCCTAAATCTTGAAGTGACCCGTCAGTGTTTCCTCAGCACCATGAAGTTCTTAGGAAAGGAGCTTCAAGGTTTCCTTTCCTATCTCCTTTAGCAGAGGACACACTGGAGCTTCCTATGTGAGAGTAGGAGATATAGACCCACAATGCATTGCGGCAGCGATATTTAATGTGACGCCCCATGAATGAATGTAAACGGTTCAATCCGAAGAAGAAGACGAATAAGAAGAGTATGAATATGATCAAGATGTAAGTTACTGTTACATATGAATCATAAAACACTGAAACGTGCTGATGGAGCCGCTGAGGTTTTTGTAGTTCATCTTCAGAAATGTTGTTTCACGACGACGGATGCATCAACAACATCCACCGTCACATGACGACGTAGTTCAGTGTCAGTGATGTGGATTCTGTTTTCATCATTCCTATGAATCTTCCTTGACACCTTTGACCTCGTGACCTTTTTCACTTAGTTGAAAGAGGAGCAGACGACAGGAGGGACGATCTGAATCCAGCCCTGTTGTCAGAGAACATCCTACAGTAACCTGTATGACGGATCTAAAGACTGATCCTCTGCTATTGCTCAAACTACAGGAAGCTGATGAATACTTGTACTTCTACTCAGTTTGAAGTACTTGTACATGTGCCTTTGATGGAGAACTGTACTTTTCCCCTGTGTGCAGTCGAAGGAGGACAGAGGGCAATCGTCTTCAACAGGATCGGGGGGATGCAGATGGACACGGTGCTCTCCGAGGGACTCCACCTCCGGTAGGAGTTCACACGCGCGCTTACCACGGCAACGCCACTTTGAATGAGCAGTTTCCACACATATATAGTTATGTTTGTTAAAATGAGCAGCTGACAGATCCGTGGTTTTCACATAGTGACCACCAACATGGAGCAGATGGAGAAACTGATTTTAAACGGACATTTCATCATTTTATGGACCAAACTAATCGATTAATTGGGAAAATATTCGACAGATTAATTGATAATGAAAAGGATCATTGTCAGAATCATTTCTAAAATTCCGAACTTATCGTGGCTCAGTCAATAGTTGAACTGCTCTACATTAAAAGGAGTTGTTATGGAAACAAAAGACTCCAGAATATATTCCTCAACTCTGCTCAGGCCAAACACCGATCCAGTGAGGGAGGAGGGAGGACACGCCTCCAGAATGATAACTGTGTTGTTGTTGTTGTTGTTGTGGTCGTCAGGATTCCCTGGTTCCAGTATCCCATCATCTACGACATCCGAGCTAAACCCAGGAAGATTTCCTCGCTCACCGGAAGCAAAGGTGAGACTCAAAGACGCAGGAAGTGAAATTCAACACGATTTCATCTGAGATCCGCCAAAATAAATTCAGTCGATAGTTATTTCAAGATATTCCAGATCGTGTTTCCAGAATGACTTCCCACTGTTGACTTGCCGCTCCTGACTTGCTGTTCCTCTCTCCTCTCAGACCTGCAGATGGTGAACATCTCGCTGCGAGTTCTGTCGCGGCCGCTGGCGTCCAACCTGCCCCACCTCTACCAGCACCTGGGGAAGGACTACGACGAGCGTGTGCTGCCCTCCATCGCCAACGAGGTGCTGAAGAGCGTCGTGGCCAAGTTCAACGCCTCGCAACTCATCACGCAGAGAGCGCAGGTACCAACGCACGCCGCCGGCACCGGTCAGCAGCTGCGTCCGGCCGCTTTTACAAAAGCAGATACAATATGTTTGTTTAGAGTTTTTTTCCTGCTGAGGCTCAGTTTTGTCTTTTCAAAGTGTTCGTTTACTTCAGTGCTCACCTGTGACGGGGCAGAGGGGGCGTGTCCAGTGCGGTCACCATAGTAACAGATATGCACTCCCCTGGCAGGTGTCTCTGATGATCCGCAGGGAGCTGTTCGATCGGGCCAAAGACTTCAACATCATCCTGGACGACGTTGCGATTACCGAGCTCAGCTTCAGCCGCGAGTACACGGCCGCTGTGGAGGCCAAACAAGTCGGTACGTGACTGTTAGACTGGAATACGCTACACGCACTCGGCTTCGTGCCGTAGTTCTGTTCCAGAATAATGCTGCTCGTCTGTTCACTCACTACTTCATTCAGAGGTTTGTCATGAGTTTTAAGCAGGAAAATCACCATCACAAACAGATGAAGAAGAACGTCCCACTTTGTTTTTGGCGTCATCAGTCAGTTTTTACTTGTTTCCGACCTGAGGAGACGACGGCTGGTGAACACACGTCGGGATCGTTTCTCCGTCACCTCTCACATGACGGTTCTGCAGCGGACACTTCGTTACCGAGCAGCTAACAATCAGTTGTCATCAACTCTCCTCCCATCACGTAATAAGAATCGGTCTCTCCATCGCGTGACTCTGATTTAAGAAGCGTTTTGAGAATCGAAGCTATAATTTCTCAGTGTAGTTTTTGATGTGATGAACGAGGTTCTATGCCTTTTGATGTGGATGTGGAGCCGGTGTGAAGTTACATTATTGTTTTCTGCCCGAACACTATAACACTGTTACCACGGCAACGCTCTGCTGTTTCTGCCAAAAGTGAAATAAAAAAATGTCTGTAATTTGGACATAAAATACAGAATTTATATATTTGTCAAAGGACGGAGAGTTGCCAGCTTCACTGTCGACCATGTTGGTTCTGAATAGATTCTAATGTGTGTGTGTTTGTGTTCCTCTCCAGCCCAGCAGGAGGCACAGAGAGCTCAGTTCTATGTGGAAAAGGCCAAACAGGACCAGAGACAGAAAATCATCCAGGCTGAGGGAGAAGCTGAAGCTGCCAAGATGGTGAGAAAAACAAGTTGTTCTGACTCGTTCTCTTGACGTTTGAATATGAATGATAAGTTCAAGCACTGACGGAGGAGGAAGTGATGCTGATGACATCACATGCATCACAAACTGCATAACTAAAAGTAGTTATTTTCCTTCATTCTCTTCTTTTTCATATATATATATTTATATAAAGAAGATTTTTATAGATTCTGATCATCTCTGCTGCGGAGCGACAAGTTTCTTCTCTTTCAGTTCAGTGCAGCAGGAAGAGAATAAGTGGGCGTGGTTTGTTTCCGTGGCAGCAGCTCGTCGACTCGTCTCTCTCCTCATGATATAACACCTTTTGTTACATTAATCCTTCCACATCTCTGTGTGCTAATATGATTCATAACCATTGGGGCGTCTCAAGTTCCTGTCATGTCGTGAACTCAAACAAACACTCGACCAGAATATTCAGCAATGACTTTAATGACAGTCGCCGCCCGTCAACATGCGTGAGAACAGTAATGCTTCTTCTTCAGACCGGCTCGGCCTGTTGCTGCTCGGCCTGAGGCCCAACGTGAGGGTGTAACAGTAATCTCCTGTGAACACACTAACAGTTTGTGTGCGTGTGCGTGTGCGTATCTTGCAGCTGGGCGAGGCCGTGACGAAGAACCCCGGCTACCTGAAGCTCAGGAGGATCCGGGCGGCACAGAACATCGCCAAGACGGTAAAGAGAGGACGAACCTTTTTTTATTTTCTCATTTATTTTATGTCCATCAGGTTTTAGATTCACTCAGTCGAACTCAGACACCAAATCATCTCGTCACAGACTCAGTGAACGTGTCGGATGGTTCTTGTGATTTATTCTGTGAAATCACAATGTTACAGACAGATCACACTTCCTGGCTCCACCCCCTTTGTTCCATCCTTCCACTCATCTGTTTAGTAAGAAAACCCTAACTGAGGAGTCGTCCTCTTCATCAGAGCCAGGTGGTTGAGCTGCAGGGTCCAGTTCTGTCCACTAGGTGGAGCCACATGAACAGGAATGGCACGGTCTCTCCTCTGACCTTTGACCTTCTCCACTTTGTGGTGTCCTTCCTTCCTTATCGTGTAGATTCAACGTGATGAAACGTTCTCACACGTTTGTCAATATAATCTCATTTATTTTGGAGACAATATAAGAGACATGTAGAATAGAGCTGCAACTAACGATTATTTTCATTATCGATTAATATGTTGATTATTTTCTCCATTAATCGATTAGTTGTTTGGTTCATAAAATGTCGATCTTGTTTCCCAAAACTCCAAGATGATGTTTTGTTTTGTTCACACACCAAATATATTCAGTTCACTGTCACAGACGAGCAAAGAAACCAGAAAATATTCATATTTAAGAAGCTGAAATCAGAGAATTTTTCCTTTTTTTCATAAAAACTACTTGAACCGATTAATTGATCATCAAAATAGTCGCCGATCCATTTATTAATCGATTACTAATCGATTAACTGTTGCAGCTCTAATGTAGAATAAAGTGATTTTCATAAAATGTCACAATTTAAAAATCAGATTAGTTTTTTTCACTGACGAAGGCCAATGTCATGCGATTAGTTCAAGGACCGCTGGAAAGTGAAGAATCTGAATAAACCTTGTGTTTCAGTTTGTGGCTGTGATGATGACGAGGGTGATAATGATGGTGTCAAACCCGTCTGTGATGTTTGACAACAGTACGTGATCATGTGTCCACATATTTCTGGCCATGTACTGTGTTTACAGGTTTCTAGGAGGAATTTTTTTCTGTGCTCACTCACTCTGTTTCATGTGTTCGACCTGCAGGTGGCGCAGTCCCAGAACAAAGTGTACCTGAGCTCCGACGGCCTGGTGCTCAACCTGCAGGACAGCGACAACTTCAAGTGAGAAACTTTTTTTTTAAAGTCGTGGACACGTTCTGGTCTGAAGATCAGATGAACAGACGAAGTGACGTGTGCGTGAAGCCTGTATTCTGTGTACTGACCAGCAGAGGGCGACTATGAGAACATGACGTCAGTTTATGGTTCAAGTCTTCTTCTGTAAATGTGTTTAATCTGGACTTTTCTCTGTTTTTCTTTCAGTTTGTCGTTTCAGAAGTAAAAGGGCCGCCGCCTCCTCGTCAGTTCGCCGCCGCCGTCATCATCATTCCTCCAGTTCCGCTGTCACAGAGAAAATAAAAATCTTCCCGTCTCCCCTCTGCCGTCAGGATCTGGGTTGATCCGGGAGTCGGTCTCGTCTGTGGAACGTCGTCTCTCGACTGCTGTCACGTGGCTGTTGACTGTAAATCAGCTCTTTGCTTTTATTTTGGAAGGTTCCCTCTGGTGTCGGGGAAAAAAAGCTGATTCCTGTTTTTGCTTTGTCTCCACGCGTCATCGCAGACGAGTTCAACCTCAGAGATTAATTCTTGACCAAACACCAGAGGAAACTCTCTAAACCAAAATCACAAAGATCCAACATGAACTGGACTCGTGTCCAGAATACAGTTCTGGACATTTATGAAGAAGAAGTTCCTTTTCTACCACATGACTTCTTTTCCCTCGACCACTGGCCCGAATATTAATAACTCATAATAATAACTTATCTCTCCATGCAGACAGTTGGCGGAGATACATCTCTGCTCTGAGACTGCGATTATGTTTCAGTTTAAAAAAAAATGTTGTCTTTAAATGTCTCAGCTTTTTGTTTACACAGAAATGCGGCAAATATTTCATGAGTCAGATCGTCGATCGTTTTCTCTGATGTCGACCGATCGGTTCGGATCATCGGCGACTTTGATCAGCTCCAGTAAATGTGAGAGAAGCGTCTTCACCTGTAATGAAATAAAAAAAAAGCGTCTGTATGGACAAAGGGAGGAGATGTTTACTTCCTGTTTACACGTCACACCTGTGTACGTGAAAGGTCATGTGATGTGTGTGTATGTAGTGCAAGTTTGACAACACTGAACTACAGCAAGCTGCCGATTAGCGTAGCTTAGCATAAAGAGTGGAAACGGAGGGAAACGACTAGCTGGACGTTGGTTTGCACATAACAGAATCAAACCTTCCAGCTTCTACGTGGCTCATTGGATGAACAGAATCATCTGCTTTTCTGATCTGTCGATGATTTTTGTTTTTGATTTATATGAAAAAAATCGGAATAAATAGTTTTGTCCTCCAGTTTCATCTTTCCTGTACAGACGTAAAAAAAATCCTCACATTTCCTCTCTACAAACAAAACGGGACCAAAAATAGAAAAAGTGAAGCAGCGACTCTCGACTTAGTGTCGTCGCTTTAGGGTGAGGAGCTGCGACCTCTGTCGGGGTCAAGGGGTCAGTGCGTCCGTGTGTTTCGTAACATCAAACTTCTGAGTGAAAGTCGACTCAGCCTCCAGCTAAATATGAACACGGCTGAGTCATGATGCTTAATGCCAGCGAGTATTTGTGTGTGTCACACACACACACACACACACACACACTTCTGTATGTGTGTTTGAGGTCAGAGTTCAGGTTTGAGCACTAATTGAATTTATTTCTGAGTAAATGATGTTTTTGTTCAGATCATTAGAACACGTATGTTTTATTGACAGCAGCACCGACCCAGAGGTCACATGACCCGTGAGAGGAAGAGATCGTCAGTGAACAAACGTGTTCCATGACGTCGTCTCATCAGGATCATTTATATTCTGTTGTGTTGCGATTTGTCTCCTGAATATGATCTTGTTTGTTAAAAGTGAACGTTTCACCTCGATGGTAGTTTCATCGTACGTGAAAGTGACTTGTCCTGAAGTTGAATATATATATACATATTCACACATATATATATATATATATAATGTTCAGATGCTGCCAGAAATGGAATCAGCGGTGCGCCACCATAAAGTGTCCCCTGTTGGTCGCTCAGTTGGTTGCGGTTTGACACTTCACCACCAGATGCTGCCACAAGATTACAAAAATGACACTGGGGCTTTAAATATCACATAATTAAAATATATAAAATACCAATAATGGTCTAAATGATCATTTATTGTTTCTCATAACACTGTAACAGACTTATCCTGAGTTTTATTCTAATTTGTGGTTAGAACTTGGGGAGGTACATTACCCACAATGCAGCTCAGGTTGAGATGGGGCGTGTTATGCTACAGTAGCGAATGTCGAACTGAGGAACAGACGAGATGGAACAATATGAATATTTTTGATACAATTCTTCCACAGAGATTGTGAGTTCCTCATCTGTGTCGTTCTGAGGTTTGAACATAAGTTTGAGGGTCGAAGGTCACGTGACTGAACCTCGTCTGTGATGATTGACAGGTGGTGAAAGTTGACGCAGCCATTTCCTGCTGCTGTCGGTTTGTGCAGCTTATGATCTGATGGTACAGTAAGCATCTGATCATCAGTCTCACAGACTGAGACCACGATGCCTTCGGGGACCTGCTCAGCACCGTAAACCTCATCGTCATGTCAGTGCACTATCACCTGAACTCATCACTACCTGTTCAGTCGTTTGTTCCTCGAACTGCAGCTCGGTGATGCTGGAGACTCGAGGCTTATTTCTCCTCATGGTGTGACTCTCGTCATATAAGTCTCTCCCCCCCCCCCGTCTTCTCAACAAGGTTGAAACAAAAAAGAAACAGGAAAGAAAAGATAAGATGGCCGCCGAGTTATTTATAGCCCCTGAGCTATGAGCAGAGCTTCTGCATCACAGAGAGGGAGGAGGCGTGTGTGTGTGTGTGTGTGTGTGTGTGTAGGAGTCTATTGTGTGTGCGACACAAAGCCTTCCTCCATGTTGAGAGTCTGTTCTTCTCCATAAGAAAGAGGAGGGGGGGGGGGGTATTTAAATCTCAGAGGGTTTTTTTTTGGGGGGGGGGGGGGGGGGGGGGGGGGGGGGGGGGGGTTATGGGCGGGTAAATATTCATGCAGGGTTTTTTTTTTAAAAAGAAGAAGAGGAGGCTGAGAGATGGAGGGAGCACAGGATTGGCTGTCCCTCCCCTCCCCGCCCCCTCACACCTCACACCAAGCCCGTCAGCCGGCCAATCAGGAGCCGCCGCCGCGTTTGAAAGATGCCAGGAAGGAGGAGGAGGGGGAGGAAGAGGGGGAGGGGAGGAGTCAGATGATAAATGTGCAGCTGGTGTCGATGTGCAGCGGCTGCAGAAAAGAAAAATAAACCTTTTCCACATTCACACGAAGGAACGAGCATCTGCTCAGTGGCGCCAAGAAACTGTAATAATGATGATGATGATGATGACGATGAAGTCTCTATGTTCCAGCAGGAAGTGCGCCGACATTTTCTCATCAATCACGTCACCGATTTAAAGGTGATTTCCGTGAAATATGACTCTTTCCGAACACCTAGTGGCAGATGTGAGGAACTGCAGCTTCATCTGCAAAAACCAACCTCTGACGTCACGAAACCGTCGTGAGGGAATAGAAACACTCAGAACATTTGTTTATGATTCAAGAGTGTCAGTAACGTGTCTGTATTTACATCATGAGAGGAGGGTGATTGACAGGAGAGGGTCACGTGACGTCAAAGTTTCTGTCCTTCCTCGTCCTCTGCCGCCTGCTCGCGGTGACCTCGATCATCCCCGGCTGCAAGACCCGTGTGTGTGTGTGTGTGTGTGTGGTTGTGTGTGTTGGGGGTGCAACAGAGTGAGATCACACACACTCTCCACCCGCCCCGTCCTGTTTCCACCACGGTGCAAAAACAAGGACGGATTATACTGTTCATCTGCTCCGTCGCCATGGAAACACTGACCTCACACTGTGGTGACCGGCAATCTGGGCTGGTCGTCTTGGCGATATGCTGCTGGTGCTACTGGTGCCTGTGTGTGTGTGTGACCAGCAGACGGCGGTCTCCATGAGGTGTGAGAGTGTAAGCGAATATTTCTCTGAGCTGTTGAGTCCAGTGTTTTATTTTTTCACCACCTGATGGTCACAAGTTACTGGAGACTCCGGATGTCGTCATCAATAAACACTAATAAAAAATTAACATACGTTAAATATGTTTCTTAGTTTGCTTTACTGAAAAAAATTTAACCTCCTTTTAAACTTGCTGATGGAAAGTCGCTTTTGTTTAAAGCCCCAGTGTCATTTTTGTAATTTTCTGGCGACATCTGCTGGTAAAGTGTCAAACCGCAACCAACTGAGCGACCGACAGGGGACACTTTATGGCGGCGCATCGCCGATTCCATTTCCTGTTTCCGGCAGTGTCTGAAAGTTCAATGTGAACGCAACGTATTCTGGTTGTTTCCTTCAACAACCGTATTCAACAGGACGTAGAAACATGGAGACTCACACGGAGGTCGCTCCATCTCATGGAACTATATTTAACTCTTATATGAACACATGGTTATGGACAATATATTACATTTCTGTGAATACGTTCTTCTGAATGTTACACACTGGAGCTTTAAGTGGAGTGACTGTGAACTTTATTTGCTTGGTAGCATGAAAGCTAAGCTAACCATGTCAGATAACACAAGGCCACTTAGCCAGTAGTTAGCAACTGTGCTACTTGGTTTTCAGAACAAATGCAAAGAAAATGTTTTTACTTGTAGCAGATATCAGATACAAAGTAAAACAAAGATGCTAATGGACGTGAAAACACGTCCATGAGTCGAGGACGTTTCAACTCGAGCGACAGACTTTCATCTCAGATTCTCCCAATGTCGCCGAGCGTCAGTTGTCTGTGGACGTCTGTGGACGTCTGTGGACGTCTGTGGGCGTCTGGACTCGTGTTGACGACCGGTTGACTTCTGTTACTTGATCCCAGCTGTCGACTGTATGTTAGCTCTAGCGCTAGCTGCCTTCACCGGCTACTCAGTTATAGAAAAACAAAAGTGTTTACTTCAGCGACATTAGCCATGTAGCATCAGTTAACCTCACTAGTTTAACATCAAGTCCGATCAGTCCGGTCGTTCTGACTGTGTCCGTCGTGTTCACGTTATAATTTGCAGCGTAGCTTTTTCTTTTGACGTTTAGTTGTTCTCCGTCTGAGTCAGTTTAGTAATGTCAACTTTTTGTTGACAGCTGCCATTCGTCAGTTGTCACGAGTGCACACAGCGCCACCTGTTGGCCACACATGTCACTTTGACATATAAGTTCAGTAGCTAGACAAACGTTCAGAACATACGACGCGGTCACGTATGTTCTCAGTGGAGATCTCACTGGAGGGGCGGGGCATCGGCGGGGGCATTTATTTTTACGTTCTGGGTCCAGTTCAGAGTCGGTTCTACTTGAGGATCTTCTACAGTAAAGAACCAGTTGTTCTTTTCCACAGGTTGTAGATCCTCGTTGGTACGTTGCACTCACCTTCAGGCTGTTCTTCATTTTATCTTGATATCCTTTTTAAAAAGTGTAAATCATCATTATTGTGCATTTGATCATCTAATCAAACCATTACAGATTAAAACGTCATCTTCATATGACATTAACGGTGCAGGAGACGAGGAGACGAGGAGACGAGGAGGCGAGGAGGCGAGGAGGCGAGGACGCGAGGAGACGAGGAGGCGAGGACGCGAGGAGGCGAGGACGCGAGGAGGCGAGGACGCGAGGAGACGAGGAGGCGAGGAGGCGAGGGCGCAAATGGCGAGGAAGCGAGGAGGCGAGGACGCGAGGAGACGAGGAGAACAGGAGACGAGGATACGAGGAGAAAAGGAGACGAGGAGGCGAGGAGAACAGGAGACGAGGACGCGAGGACGCGAGGAGACGATGAGGCGAGGACGCGAGGAGGCGAGGAAGCGAGGAGACGAGGAGGCGAGGACGTGAGGAGACGAGGAGGCGAGGAGGCGAGGAGACGAGGAGGCGAGGACGCGAGGAGGTGGAGCATCGTCTTCATCGTCACAGGAGTCTGCACAGGAAACACGTTGAATGTATTTCATTCCTCATGAACCATTTGCAAAAGGAAAAAAAAATCAAATCATGAATTATTGTCTTCATCTTTACTCGCTAGTCGTCGTCTGCTGACGCCAAGTTTCTCTTCACGTGAAGAAGAACAAGACCTTTACATAAAACATGTTTTCTGAAATGTTTAATATTCTGTTATGATGATGAAACATGAAATGATCCGGTCGTTTGACACTTGAACTAAAATGTTTTAGGAATCTGGACTCAGGATGTGATCACTGGTCTCTGGTTGCCACAGACGTGGTCCAATCACAGACCAGCATCAGACACCTGGAGGTCGACAGTTTTGTTTCTTCTGACGGACGTTAGGACCCAGCGGAAACCGCCTCTGGTCCTCGGTCTCCCGCTATATGAGACTCAGGAAATGCATCTCAGGTTACATCCTCCCCCCACTTCCTGCTCAGTGTGTGTGTGTTTGTGTGTGTGTGTGTGTGTGTGTGTGTGTGTGTGTGTGTGTGCGTGTGTGTGTTTGCGTGTGTGCGTGTGCGTGAGTGTGTGTGTGTGTGTCTCAGGTTTCAGCTGCTACCTGACGAGACGTTTACACTAAACTTTATTGATTTTTATTGACCTTTCTGACCTTTCCTCAGGTCAATGTTGTGACCCCGACTCGTCTGCTGCAGATGTTCATAATGTCAACGATGGATTGAGAGAAATTTTCATATGCAGAATAATTTTTCCCCAAAGATGAATCTTAACGATGTTGTTGATCAGATTTTTACTGTATATAAAGACGATCAGCGACTGTATATAAAGATGATTAGAGACTGTATATAAAGACGATCACTGACTGTATATAAAGACGATCAGAGACTGTATATAAAGACGATCACTGACTGTATATAAAGATGATCAGAGACTGTATATGAAGACGATCAGAGACTGTATATAAAGACGATCACTGACTGTATATAAAGACGATCACTGACTGTATATAAAGACGATCAGAGACTGTATATAAAGACGATCACTGACTGTATATAAAGACGATCAGAGACTGTATATAAAGACGATCACTGACTGTATATAAAGACGATCACTGACTGTATATAAAGACGATCAGAGACTGTATATAAAGACGAACACTGACTGTATATAAAGACGATCACTGACTGTATATAAAGACGATCACTGACTGTATATAAAGATGATCACTGACTGTATATAAAGATGATTAGAGACTGTATATAAAGACGATCACTGACTGTATATAAAGACGATCACTGACTGTATATAAAGATGATTAGAGACTGTATATAAAGACGATCACTGACTGTATATAAAGACGATCACTGACTGTATATAAAGACGATCACTGACTGTATATAAAGACGATCACTGACTGTATATAAAGACGATCACTGACTGTATATAAAGATGATTAGAGACTGTATATAAAGACGATCACTGACTGTATATAAAGACGATCACTGACTGTATATAAAGATGATTAGAGACTGTATATAAAGACGATCACTGACTGTATATAAAGACGATCACTGACTGTATATAAAGATGATTAGAGACTGTATATAAAGACGATCACTGACTGTATATAAAGACGATCACTGACTGTATATAAAGACGAACACTGACTGTATATAAAGATGATTAGAGACTGTATATAAAGACGATCACTGACTGTATATAAAGACGATCAGAGACTGTATATAAAGACGATCACTGACTGTATATAAAGATGATCACTGACTGTATATAAAGACGATCACTGACTGTATATAAAGACGATCAGTGACTGTATATAAAGATGATCACTGACTGTATATAAAGACGATCACTGACTGTATATAAAGACGATCACTGACTGTATATGAAGACAGTCACTGACTGTATATAGAGAAGAGTGATGTTTCTTCACTTCCTCATACTTCACATTTCCGCCCCGAAGTCGACCGACAGCAAATATTTGTGTTCTGTCCTGAACAGGAAGTGACTGAGCTCAGTCGACCGCTGCTGGAACACGAGAGTTCACATGAAACGTGTTTCTCCTCTCACATGAATATGAGATTAATCTTAAGAGCAGTTTCCCGCTCTGTGTTTTAAAGGGATCTGATTGGTTGAAAGTCAAAACTTTCAGTTATGACCAGGATTCAAGGTCAGAGGTCAGAACAACAACACTTAGGGTCATGGCCTGGGACTGGGGGTCACTGACAGAAACATCTTGACGATCTGACACCGTGGTTCAAAGGTCACAGGGTCATTCTCAGTGTTACTGCTGCGACTGAAGGTGAAACACAGACGACGATCAGCGACGCCCACGTTCTGTTCTCTGATTGGTTCTTATCAGGCAAAGCGTCGCTCACACTTCCTGGTCTGACTTTTTACCGTCGATGTTCCTCCTTCAGAGGGGTTTCTGTTACTAAGCAACCAGCTGCAGAGGAGACGATCTACTTCCTGTTTCCACCTGAGTGGTCATGTGACACGTGTGTGGACAGAGATTGTTTGAGTTTCCTTCAGTTTGTTTCTCAGACCGACACACTGAGCTGTTCATGTTGTGTTCATGTGCCTCAGGCCTCAGCTGCCTCCCTCAGCCTTCCTCCTCCTCCTCCTCTTCCTCCTCTTCCTCCTCTCTCCTCTTCTTCCTCCTCCTCCTCCTCCTCCTCCTCCTCCTCTTCCTCATCTTCCTCCTTCTCCTCCTCTTCTTCCTCCTCCTCCTCCTCCTCCTCCTCCTCTTCCTCCTCTTCCTCCTCCTCCTCCTCCTCTTCCTCCTCTTCTTCCTCCTCCTCCTCCTCCTCCTCCTCCTCTTCCTCCTCTTCTTCCTCCTCCTCCTCCTCCTCCTCTTCTTCCTCCTCCTCCTCCTCCTCTTCCTCCTCTTCTTCCTCCTCCTCCTCCTCCTCCTCCTCCTCTTCATCCTCCTCCTCTTCTTCCTCGTCCTCCTCTTCCTCCTCCTCCTCCTCCTCCTCTTCTTCCTCCTCCTCCTCTTCCTCCTCCTCCTCCTCTTCCTCCTCCTCCTCCTCTTCATCCTCCTCCTCTTCTTCCTCCTCCTCCTCCTCCTCTTCCTCCTCCTCCTCCTCTTCCTCCTCCTCCTCTTCTTCCTCCTCCTCCTCCTCCTCTTCCTCCTCCTCCTCCTCTTCCTCCTCCTCCTCTTCCTCCTCCTCCTCCTCTTCCTCCTCCTCCTCCTCCTCCTCTTCCTCCTCCTCCTCCTCTTCATCCTCCTCCTCTTCCTCCTCCTCCTCCTCCTCCTCTTCCTCTTCCTCCTCCTCCTCCTCTTCCTCCTCCTCCTCCTCCTCTTCTTCCTCCTCCTCCTCCTCCTCCTCTTCATCCTCCTCCTCTTCCTCCTCCTCCTCCTCCTCCTCCTCCTCCTCTTCCTCTTCCTCCTCCTCCTCCTCTTCCTCCTCCTCATCCTCTTCTTCCTCCTCCTCCTCCTCCTCTTCCTCCTCCTCCTCCTCTTCCTCCTCCTCCTCTTCTTCCTCCTCCTCCTCCTCCTCTTCCTCCTCCTCCTCCTCTTCATCCTCCTCCTCTTCCTCCTCCTCCTCCTCCTCCTCCTCCTCCTCCTCCTCTTCCTCCTCCTCCTCCTCTTCCTCCTCCTCCTCCTCTTCCTCCTCCTCCTCCCTCAGTCAGAACTCCATGTTTGGTCTGAGGGGAAACTTTTCAGACCTGTAGCCTCCAGCAGGGAGTGACTCTGAGGGCGAGTCCTGTATTTTTAGAAACGCAGACTTTCTGGCTGTTATGAAAGAGGGTGTGTGTGTGTGTGTGTGTGTGTGTGTGTGTGTGTGTGTGTGTGTGTGAACCTGACAGTGACAGATGGATCATCAAGTCTCTTCATGTTTTTCGACTGAATCAGCTGCTGAAAACTTCAAAACCCTCCTTGTTTTTCCAAACACAGCTGAGACGTAACTACAGTACAAACATACTTCAGTACTGTACAAACAGTACAATACTACAGTACTGTACAAACAGTACAATACTACAGTACAGTACAAACATACTACAGTCCTCTACAAACAGTACTAGAGTAGTGTGTACAATACTCACATGCTGTACTCTGTAGTACAGAAGTCACTTCCTCCTTCTTCAACATCATTTTGTGACCGAAGTGAAAACAGGGAAATTCCAGAGACAGAAGCGTCACAAGTGTAACCGGAGTCTGACTCAGGAGACATGTTGACAGGCGGTCTCACAGTAGATTGTACAGAAGTATACAGTATATTATACAGTAGCACAGTATGTTTTACAGTAGTCTTCACTGTTGATCTGCTGACCACCGTTATATACTGTAAAAGTGTTACGAGAAGACACAAGTTTGGACGGATTCAGACGATCTGAGGTGATCAGGACACTCAGGATTCTGTCTGAGCTGCAGCACTTGATTCATCCATCAGTAGTCGAGTTCAAGTAGTTTTGATGAATTTCTTTTTTTAAACTCTCTGATTTCATCTTCTTCCGTGTGAACATGTTGTGGTCTCTCTGCTCCTCTGTGACAGGAACTGAAGATCTGTGGTTTGTGAACAAAACAAAACATCATCTTGAGGTTTTGTGAAACAAGATCAACACTTTTTTTTATCATTTTATGAACCAAACAACTAATCGATTAATCGAGAAAACAATCGTTAGATTCACATCAATAATCAAATCATCACGATTCAGATCAAACTGAAACAACACACAACAACAGAAAATGATTCAAGAAGAACAAGTTGGGCTGAACATCACTGATGGATATGTTGAATATGATGTATTCACTCATCATGATGACTCCTCACAAACAAACTGTGGTGTGTGTGTGTGTGTGTGTGTGTGTGGGTGTGATGTGTGTGTGTGATGTGTGTGTGTGTGTGTATGTGTGTACGATGTGTGTGTGTGTGTGATGTGTGTGTGTGTGTGATGTGTGTGTGTGTGTGTATGTGTATGTGTGTGTGTGTGTGTGATGTGTGTGTGTGTGTGTGTGTGTGTGTGTGTGTGTGTGTGTGTGTGTGATATGTGTGTGTGTATGTGATGTGTGTATGTGTGTACACCAGACTCCGGTCCGTCCCGGGCTCCGGCTCCGCTCCGGGGTTTGGCTCCTCCCTCCCTCAGCCTCCTTCCTCTCGCCCGCCATTTCAGGAGCTGCAGAGCCTCTTGTGTCATGAAGAACAAAAGCTGCTCTGTCTTTGTCTGCGGCCTCACACTCACACTCACAATCTACATTTACAGACGAGCAACCGCTTCACACACACACACACACACACACACGCACACGCACACGCACAGCGTCAGGGCCTTTAAATGATTAAAACATGAAGGTGAAAAGGTCAAGTGTAAACACTCTGAACATGTGTCACTGCCTCTGCATCACATTCAGTCGACACAGATTTATTTATTTTACTGAACTTTTATTCTGGAAACTACAAAAAAAAAATTACAACTCAGAATCTTTTCTGTGGTGAAATAGTCTCAGACGATGATATAGAATCTGTTGCTGGGAGCAGGTTGAAACAGTTTGACTGTACCTCAGACATGGACAGTGTGTGTGTGTGTGTGTGTGTGTGTGTTCACAGCAGGTTTCTGAACCACAATCCACACACACACACACACACACACACACGAAGGCCATCTCATATCAAAGGAGTGTTTGATGTCGGTCGGTGTGGGCCTGTTGGTGGGTGGGGGCAGACAGATGACAGCAGGCGGGGGGGGGGACCTCCCCTGAATGCAACACTGTACTTTACTGTACTTTAACCCACAAATCGCTTTTATAAACATTGTGCCACAAAAGAGACTAAAGATCTGATGGCGACATCTAGAGGCTGAAACCTTCATTACACTTTATCACAGGTTGACACCAAAGTACCAACAAATAATGAGGCAGGAGAAAAAAAACATGAGTTTTTAATTCTTTGTTTATAATAAATAATAGAATATATTAAGAAATGTGTTTGCGTTTGTTACCTCTCTGTCTCTCTGTCTGTCTGAGAATAATTCTTAGGATTTGAGTTTCACAGCGATGGTGACAGTTGATGTCATCGGGACTCAGGTGTCTTGTGTGATGTGTCCGACCCTGACTGGCTGTATATAAAGACAATCACTGACTGTATATAGAGATGATCACTGACTGTATGTATAGACCATCACTGACTGTATATGAAGACGATCACTGACTGTATATAAAGACGATCACTGACTTTATATAAAGACGATCACTGACTGTATATAGAGATGATCAGTGACTGTATATAGAGATGATCACTGACTGTATATAGAGATGATCACTGACTGTATGTATAGACCATCACTGACTGTATATGAAGACGATCACTGACTGTATATAGAGATGATCACTGACTGTATATAGAGATGATCACTGACTGTATATAAAGACGATCACTGACTGTATATAGAGATGATCACTGACTGTATGTATAGACCATCACTGACTGTATATGAAGACGATCACTGACTGTATGTATAGACCATCACTGACTGTATATGAAGACGATCACTGACTGTATATAAAAACGATCACTGACTGTATATGAAGACGATCACTGACTGTATATAAAGACGATCACTGACTGTATATGAAGACGATCACTGACTGTATATAAAGACGATCACTGACTGTATATGAAGACGATCACTGACTGTATATAAAGACGATCACTGACTGTATATAAAGACGATCACTGACTGTATGTATAGACCATCACTGACTGTATATGAAGACGATCACTGACTGTATATAGAGACGATCACTGACTGTATATAAAGACGATCACTGACTGTATATAGAGACGATAACTGACTGTATATAAAGACGATCACTGACTGTATATAAAGACGATCACTGACTGTATATAGAGATGATCACTGACTGTATGTATAGACCATCACTGACTGTATATGAAGACGATCACTGACTGTATATAAAGACGATCACTGACTTTATATAAAGACGATCACTGACTGTATATAGAGATGATCAGTGACTGTATATAGAGATGATCACTGACTGTATATAGAGATGATCACTGACTGTATGTATAGACCATCACTGACTGTATATGAAGACGATCACTGACTGTATATAGAGATGATCACTGACTGTATATAGAGATGATCACTGACTGTATATAAAGACGATCACTGACTGTATATAGAGATGATCACTGACTGTATGTATAGACCATCACTGACTGTATATGAAGACGATCACTGACTGTATATAAAAACGATCACTGACTGTATATGAAGACGATCACTGACTGTATATAAAGACGATCACTGACTGTATATGAAGACGATCACTGACTGTATATAAAGACGATCACTGACTGTATATGAAGACGATCACTGACTGTATATAAAGACGATCACTGACTGTATATAAAGACGATCACTGACTGTATGTATAGACCATCACTGACTGTATATGAAGACGATCACTGACTGTATATAGAGACGATCACTGACTGTATATAAAGACGATCACTGACTGTATATAGAGACGATAACTGACTGTATATAAAGACGATCACTGACTGTATATAAAGACGATCACTGACTGTATATAAAGACGATCACTGACTGTATATAGAGACGATCACTGACTGTATATAAAGACGATCACTGACTGTATATAAAGACGATCACTGACTGTATATGAAGACGATCACTGACTGTATATGAAGACGATCACTGACTGTATATGAAGACGATCACTGACTGTATATGAAGACGATCACTGACTGTATATAAAGACGATCACTGACTGTATATAGAGACGATCACTGACTGTATATAGAGACGATCACTGACTGTATATAAAGACGATCACTGACTGTATATAAAGACGATCACTGACTGTATATAAAGATGATCACTGACTGTATATAAAGACGATCACTGACTGTATATAGAGACGATCACTGACTGTATATAAAGACGATCACTGACTGTATATGAAGACGATCACTGACTGTATATGAAGACGATCACTGACTGTATATAAAGACGATCACTGACTGTATATGAAGACGATCACTGACTGTATATGAAGACGATCACTGACTGTATATAAAGACGATCACTGACTGTATATAGAGACGATCACTGACTGTATATAGAGACGATCACTGACTGTATATAAAGATGATCACTGACTGTATATGAAGATGATCACTGACTGTATATAGAGACGATCACTGACTGTATATGAAGACGATCAATGACTGTATATAGAGACGATCACTGACTGTATATGAAGACGATCACTGACTGTATATAGAGACGATCACTGACTGTATATAAAGACGATCACTGACTGTATATAAAGACGATCACTGACTGTATATAGAGACGATAACTGACTGTATATAAAGATGATCACTGACTGTATATAAAGACGATCACTGACTGTATATAAAGACGATCACTGACTGTATATAAAGACGATCACTGACTGTATATAAAGACGATCACTGACTGTATATAGAGACGATCACTGACTGTATATAAAGACGATCACTGACTGTATATAGAGACGATCACTGACTGTATATAAAGACGATCACTGACTGTATATAGAGACGATAACTGACTGTATATAAAGACGATCACTGACTGTATATAAAGACGATCACTGACTGTATATAGAGACGATCACTGACTGTATATAAAGACGATCACTGACTGTATATAAAGACGATCACTGACTGTATATAAAGACGATCACTGACTGTATATAGAGACGATCACTGACTGTATATAAAGACGATCACTGACTGTATATAAAGACGATCACTGACTGTATATAAAGACGATCACTGACTGTATATAAAGACGATCACTGACTGTATATAGAGACGATCACTGACTGTATATAAAGACGATCACTGACTGTATATAGAGACGATCACTGACTGTATATAAAGACGATCACTGACTGTATATAGAGACGATAACTGACTGTATATAAAGATGATCACTGACTGTATATAAAGACGATCACTGACTGTATATAGAGACGATCACTGACTGTATATAAAGACGATCACTGACTGTATATAAAGACGATCACTGACTGTATATAGAGACGATCACTGACTGTATATAAAGACGATCACTGACTGTATATAAAGACGATCACTGACTGTATATAGAGACGATCACTGACTGTATATAAAGATGATCACTGACTGTATATAAAGACGATCACTGACTGTATATAGAGACGATCACTGACTGTATATAAAGACGATCACTGACTGTATATAGAGACGATCACTGACTGTATATAAAGACGATCACTGACTGTATATAAAGACGATCACTGACTGTATATAAAGAGCTCCAGCAAAAAACTCCAACTGGTCCAGAACGCAGCCGCCCGTCTCATCACCACAGTCCTAAAACAACTCCACTGGCTCCCTGTCTCCCACCGAATCACCTTCAAGGTCCTGGTCCTCACCTTCAAAGCCCTCCACCATCTTGCTAAACACAATTACATAACTGCACACTCGTCTTCACAAACTTCCAACTTCCATGTCAAAACCATGTGCTCTTACATCAAAAGCAAACTTTGCCTTCAGACGTCAAACCAAAGCATCAAATTCACAAACAAACTGCCATTAAACACTGGTGAGATCGATTCAAAACACTTACTGTAATGAAGGACGCCTCTTTACTCCAAATGATGAAAACAATATAAAGACAAAACTTATGTATAGATTTGAACTTTTTTATTCCTTACAGTAATGTACTGTAGAATACAGTATAATCATCTCCTGGGTAACAACGGAAGCTGACACTGTAATTTATAGGAACCTTACAAAAGAAAAATAACAGTTTGTACATGAAGTGGAAAATTGAGTCTGTTTCCTCTCTGAGCAAATTGTGTTGTTGGCCTGATCATATTCACAATGTTCGTCTCATGGTTTTGAAAATAAAAGTCTTCTGCCTCCATCAGGTGCTCGTCTCTCAGGTCTGAGAACTACAAGTACTGATGGATCATCATACAGTAATTACTGTACCTGTATGTGGTATTGTACAGTACATTTGAGACAGCATCCTGCACAACAGCTACAGTACATGTGAGTGCTGTAAGAGCACAGAGTACAGAACTCACAGTTACAGTACAGAGCAGGTTTATATTACAGAAGTTACTGTAAAGATGCTAAGATTTGTCTGAACTCTTTGCCCAACCGAGGACATGGTCAACAAGAGTTGCATGAATTTCATCTGAAACAATTTCTCTTCTTGCTCTTCCTTCCTCCTCCTCCTCCTCCTCCTCTTTCTCCTCTTCCTTCCTCTTCCTCCTCCTCCTCATCTTCCTCCTCCTCCTCCTCTTCCTCCTCTTCCTTCCTCTTCCTCCTCCTCTGCCTTCCTCCTCCTCCTCTTCCTCTTCCTCCTCCTCCTCTTCCTCCTCTTCCTTCCTCTTCCTCCTCCTCTGCCTTCCTCCTCCTCCTCTTCCTCTTCCTCCTCCTCCTCTTCCTCCTCCTCTTCCTTCCTCCTCCTCCTCCTCCTCCTCCTCCTCCTCCTCCACTTCCTTCCTCCTCCTCCTCCTCTTCCTCTTCCTCTTCCTCCTCCACCTCCACCTCCACCTTCACCTCCACCTCCACCTCCTCCTCCTCTTCCTTCCTCCTCCTCCTCCTCCTACTCTTCCTCCTCCTCCTCCTCCTCTTCCTCCTCCACCTCCTCCTCCTCTTCCCTCCTCCTCCTCCTCTTCCTTCCTCCCCCTCCTCTTCCTCCTCCTCTTCCTCCTCTTCCTCCTTCCTCCTCCTCTTCCTCCTCCTCCTCTTCTTCCTCCTCTTCCTCCTCCTCCTCTTCCTTCCTCCTCCTCCTCTTCCTCCTCCTCTTCCTTCCTCCTCCTCCTCCTCCTCCTCTTCCTCCTCTTCCTCCTCCTCCTCTTCCTTCCTCCTCCTCCTCTTCCTCCTCCTCCTCCTCCTCCTCTTCCTCCTCCTCCTCTTCCTCCTCCTCCTCCTCCTCTTCCTCCTTCCTCCTCCTCCTCTTCCTCCTCCTCCTCCTCTTCCTTCCTCCTCCTCCTCCTCCTCTTCCTCCTCCTCTTCCTCTTCCTTCCTCCTCCTCCTCCTCCTCCTCTTCCTCCTCTTCCTCATTCCTCCTCCTCCTCTTCCTCCTCTTCCTCCTTCCTCCTCCTCTTCCTCCTCCTCCTCCTCTTCCTTCCTCCTCCTCCTCCTCCTCCTCTTCCTCCTCCTCCTCCTCCTCCTCCTCCTCTTCCTCTTCCTTCCTCTTCCTCCTCTTCCTTCCTCCTCCTCTTCCTCCTCCTCCTCCTCTTCCTCTTCCTCCTCTTCCTCCTCCTCCTCCTCTTCCTTCCTCCTCCTCTTCCTCTTCCTTCCTCCTCCTCCTCCTCCTCATCTTCCTCCTCCTCCTCCTCCTCCTCTTCCTCCTCTTCCTTCCTCTTCCTCCTCCTCTGCCTTCCTCCTCCTCCTCTTCCTCTTCCTCCTCCTCTTCCTCCTCTTCCTTCCTCTTCCTCCTCCTCTTCCTTCCTACTCCTCCTCTTCCTTCCTCCTCCTCTTCCTCCTCCTCCTCCTCCTCCTCCTCCTCCTCCACTTCCTTCCTCCTACTCCTCCTCCTCCTCTTCCTTCCTCCCCCTCCTCTTCCTCCTCCTCTTCCTCCTCTTCCTCCTTCCTCCTCCTCTTCCTCCTCCTCCTCTTCTTCCTCCTCTTCCTCCTCCTCCTCTTCCTTCCTCCTCCTCCTCCTCCTCCTCCTCT
>NC_061519.1:27500000-27502500 GCF_022379125.1 Scophthalmus maximus
GACGGTGATTGGCTGCTGACAGACCAGTAGTGTCTGTCGTCAGTGCAGATTCTGGAAACCACAAACAAATCTGTGCAACAGGAAGTTGTTTGTGTCACGATCATAGGCTGTGTGAGGCCCTCCAGCAGAGGGCGACTCTATGAGAACGTGACTCTTCTTCTCACTTGATCTAAAACGTCAGTAAACATTTTCAACAACAGCAGCTCACAAACCAACGGGTAACGTCGCGGTGGGTTGATACGGACTCATGAATCGTTTGGCAGCATCCAATCACAGCGGAGAATGTAAATCACGTCTTCAGTAGGACGAACACGCCAGAGACGAACAAGCTGCTGGAAGAACTTGAGTTCTGTGCAGTCAGGTCGTCAGCGTTTATTAAAAAAAAAATGAATCATAACTCGGACAAACACAATGTGGCCCCGCCCCCTCACAGACAGACAGACACAGACAGACAGACACATAAAGACAGAGAGTCAGACAGACAGACAGACAGACAGACAGACAGTCAGAGAGACAGACTGTCATCTGCTTTTATCAAGTTCAAATCCAAGATGGGTTCTAATACTGGTTCAGACCAACCAGGGCCTTTCTGTGTGGAGTCTGCATGTTCTCCTTGTGTGTGAGTGGGTTCTCTCCTGGAGGAGAGGAGGAGGTCTGGAGGAGAGGGGGAGGTCTGGAGGAGAGGAGGAGGTCTGGATGAGAGGGGGAGGTCTGGAGGAGAGGAGGAGGTCTGGAAGAGTGGAGGAGGTCTGGAGGAGAGGAGGAGGTCTGGAGGAGAGGGGGAGGTCTGGAGGAGAGGGGGAGGTCTGAAGGAGAGGAGGAGGTCTGGAGGAGAGGAGGAGGTCTGGAGGAGAGGGGGAGGTCTGGAGGAGAGGAGGAGGTCTGGAGGAGAGGAGGAGGTCTGGAGGAGAGGGGGAGGTCTGGAGGAGAGGGGGAGGTCTGGAGGAGAGAAGTAGGTCTGGAGGAGAGGGGGAGGTCTGGAGGAGAGGAGGAGGTCTGGGGGAGAGGGGGAGGTCTGGAGGAGAGGGGGAGGTCTGAAGGAGAGGAGGAGGTCTGGATGAGGAGGTCTGGAGGAGAGGAGGAGGTCTGGAGGAGAGGGGGAGGTCTGGAGGAGAGGGGGGGTCTGAAGGAGAGGAGGAGGTCTGGAGGAGAGGAGGAGGTCTGGAGGAGAGGGGGAGGTCTGGAGGAGTGGAGGAGGTCTGGAGGAGAGGGGGACGTCTGGAGAAGAGGGGGAGGTCTGGAGGAGAGAAGTAGGTCTGGAGGAGAGGGGGAGGTCTGGAGGAGAGGAGGAGGTCTGGGGGAGAGGGGGAGGTCTGGAGAAGAGGGGGAGGTCTGAAGGAGAGGAGGAGGTCTGGATGAGGAGGTCTGGAGGAGAGGGGGAGGTCTGGAGGAGAGGAGGAGGTCTGGAGGAGAGGGGGAGGTCTGGAGGAGTGGAGGAGGTCTGGAGGAGAGGGGGAAGTCTGGAAGAGAGGAGGAGGTCTGGATGAGGAGGTCTGGAGGAGAGGAGGAGGTCTGGAGGAGGAGGTCTGGAGGAGAGGGGGAGGTCTGGAGGAGAGGGGGAGGTCTGGAAGAGTGGAGGAGGTCTGGAGGAGGTCTGGAGGAGAGGGGGGGGGTCTGAAGGAGAGGAGGAGGTCTGGAGGAGAGGAGGAGGTCTGGAGGAGAGGGGGAGGTCTGGAGGAGTGGAGGAGGTCTGGAGGAGAGGGGGAGGTCTGGAGGAGAGGAGGAGGTCTGGAGGAGAGGGGGAGGTCTGGAGGAGAGGGGGAGGTCTGGAGGAGTGGAGGAGGTCTGGAGGAGAGGGGGAGGTCTGGAGGAGAGGAGGAGGTCTGGAGGAGAGGGGGAGGTCTGGATGAGGAGATCTGGAGGAGAGGAGGAGGTCTGGAGGAGAGGGGGAGGTCTGGAGGAGTGGAGGAGGTCTGGAGGAGAGGGGGAAGTCTGGAGGTGTGGAGGAGGAGGTCTGGAGGAGAGGGGGAGGTCTGGAGGAGAGGGGGAGGTCTGGAAGAGTGGAGGAGGTCTGGAGGAGAGGAGGAGGTCTGGAGGAGAGGAGGAGGTGTGGAGGAGGAGGTCTGGAGGAGAGGGGGAGGTCTGGAGGAGAGGGGGAGGTCTGGAGGAGAGAGAGGTCTGGATGAGGAGGTCTGGAGGAGAGGAGGAGGTCTGGAGGAGAGGGGGAGGTCTGGAGGAGAGGAGGAGGTCTGGAGGAGAGGGGGAGGTCTGGATGAGGAGGTCTGGAGGAGAGGAGGAGGTCTGGAGGAGAGGGGGAGGTCTGGAGGAGTGGAGGAGGTCTGGAGGAGAGGGGGAAGTCTGGAGGAGAGGAGGAGGTCTGGAGGAGGAGGTCTGGAGGAGAGGGGGAGGTCTGGAGGAGAGAGAGGTCTGGATGAGGAGGTCTGGAGGAGAGGAGGAGGTCTGGAGGAGAGGGGGGGGTCTGGAGGAGAGGAGGAGGTCTGGGGGAGAGGGGGAGTTCTGGAGGAGAGGGGGAGGTCTGGAGGAGAGGGGGAGGTCTGGA
>NC_061519.1:27507500-27517500 GCF_022379125.1 Scophthalmus maximus
TCTCTCTCTCTCTCTCTGTCTCTCTCTCTCTCTCTCTCTCTCTCTCTCTCTCTCTCTCTCTCTCTCTCTCTGTCTCTGTCTCTCTCTCTCGTCCGTCAGTGGACGAAGCAGATTCAAACTGTGTCTCTTCTTGTTCGAGCGACGTCGAGACACGTACAGAACGTTTCCTCGGGGCAGATTGACTCTGAACCAGGAGGATTAGTGTCGGATCTAAAGCTCCCAATGTTTAAACTCTCGTCGTCGATGAATTCTCAACTTTCATATTCAGATGCACCTGCTTTGGAATAATGAGGCTGAAAGCAACAGAGTTTAAAAACAGAACTAAGCTGATTGATCTTATTTATTCTAAGTATTTGTGTTTGGAGTCAATAACTACAGAGTTGGTTGAACTGGAGGAGAGAACGTCTGTCAAAAGGCTAAAAACACATGAAATCACATTGAAAACTTAATTTCCCTTAATTTATCTGCCCTCTTATATTTGACACATATTCTCTTGTTGGTGCAGCAGATGTTTCTCAACATTTCATTTCATTTCCCGCCCACAGACACTGTGATTGTATGTGAGCAGCTCTGACTCCGAGCGTCGCCCCCCGTCGCCACAGTAGCAGTGGTTTGACCCTGACGTGAGTGTCTCATGTAACTGTGGTGAGGACACGGGGCCACGGGATCAAGTACCTGCTCGGTTGACATTGTCCTTCAATGGTGCAAATTCCCGAACAAATCTGCAGTTAATCAAATTATGTTCAACCAATTGACGCACAGTGAACCTGGGGCTTTAGGGGCCCCTCTGGGTCTGGGGCCGGGGGCCGGGGGCCGGGGGGCAACTGACTGCTCTGATGGGCTGGTGATCCAGCCCATCAGAGAATGTATATAAAGACGATCCAGAGTTTATGTAGAGTATATTTATTTAATATGTAGTATGTGTTTTATACTTATATATATATTTTATATAGGTCCATATCCTAGCTGTTAACATGGGGGGGGGGGGGGGGGGCTTATGACATATACTGCAGCCAGACACCAGGGGGCGATTGTCTTCATTTTTTATTCTATATTAATAACAGGGTCATTGATCAAAACTTATATTAAAACTTGTGCCACCATCGGAATCTTCTGTGAAATGTTTCACATCTGAAAACGTGGTTAGAAGATGAAAGTGTTGAAGGATCATCCTGCTGACAGCTGATCACAGAATATTATAATATTATAGTATTTCAGCTCTGCTCACACGTCGCTTTTCTTCCTGAGCAGCACATGTACGTGAAAAGAGAGAAGTGAAACTCTACACCGACGCTCCGCTCCGGTGATCCGGCCCCGCGGTTTGCAGCGCGCCGACGGAACTCCAGTTTGAACTGACGGACACGCGCGGCGGCCAATCAGCGCTCGCCGTGCGGCCAAATGCTCGTGTTGATTCCAGTCGGCGGACCAATCAGAGTCGTCCTCAGCGGCCGAGCCGAGTGCGTCACCAGGGCAGAATGTGAACGTGGGGCTGCGCGGCACCGGAGCGCACTCCGCTCCCTTCCCCCAACACGGGCGAGTAATGGCGGCTGCGCTTCTGCCGCTTTGTCCCGCTCATGTTCGACCTGTCGGAGCTCGGTGAGCTCGGTAAGAACGCGCGTGTTCGCCCTCGTGTCTCATAACGTCATCACGAGCACATCACTCGTCATCGCATGTTCTGTTCTGTCGCACACTGTATCTCTTCTTCTTCTTCTCCACGACGGAGCTCGTCTCTCCGCGGGTCTCGAACAATGGAGGCGGAGGAAATGAGGCCACCGGCGGCACTGCGGTGCAGCGGCCGGTCCACTGACACGGTCACACTGTAGCACCACGGTCCGTCCGTAGCACCGTCTGTTGTCCGTCAGCACCGACCGACCTGATGTATGAGATGTTCTGTGAACAAACACCACGACCGAGTCAAGTGCGCAGCAGCGAGGTGAAGGAGCGGGTTCCAACATGGCCGCCAGGAAGAGAAGGGGGGGGGGGGTTCTTATGGCGGGAGACTGTAACGTTATAAAAACCTTTAATCCACTAACACCGACCCCCCCCCCCCCCCCACCCCGGCTCCGGTCCCCGGTCGCCTCGCGGGGCGGGATCATCGGTCCGGTGCCGCTCGACTCGACCAGATGAATATCAATCAATCAACCTGACAGACGTCACACAACGCGCCGGCTCGGTCCGGCTCGGTTCGGTGTCGACCCGACCGTCGCGGTTGTTCAGAAGCCGTCGACAGACCGAGGACCGGGCTCGGTTCCGTCGTGTTCGACCGGGCTCGGTTCATTGTTTCGGGGAGAGAAGGACGAGTCGCAGCGGGGGCGGAGGAGGGGGCGTGGCGTCCATTGTTCCACTCCAACGCGCGAAGAAGATCACCTCCGTGGAGCCCGCAGCCAATCAGCGGCCGCCCACCTCCTCCAGGCTCCGCCCCGCAGCCTATAAGAGCCGCTCGGCCGGAGCCGCGTCGGCCACTGGCACATCACAACAGTGCGGAGCAGCGAGAGGATTTACTTTATTCAACCTTTTCATTTTCAACTCCTTTACTTTTCTCCCGCTAAAACAATGGCCGACGCGAAGGTGGACTCCGGCTCGGACCTCTCTGCCAAGGTAAGCGGCGCGCCGCGCGCCCCCGCCGGGGGCCGTCGCTCCCGGAGCCGCGCTCGGCGGAATAAAGCGCTTCAGCCACTAACCTAGATTTTTTTTAACCTCCGTCGTCTCTTCGCGCTCATCCGCACTCCGGTGGAGTCGGAGCCCGTCGCACGCGCAGGAGGCGGCGCAGTCAACCGGAGGACAGAACCGGTGCTCGCGTCTTTCTCTCCAAACAGAACGGAGATGAGCTCGGGATGAAGCGGGGGAGGAGGAGGGGGTCTCCGCTCCGCATCATGGAAATAAGGCTGCGTCTCATTGTCCGGAGAGTCCCCGGTCCTCGCGGGGGTCTTTGTTTATACAGGCGGCCCCGGGTCTCCGCCGCGAGGTCCGGACCCGGCAGCGGGCTACCGGGGCGCATCGCACCGTCCGCGGAACTCACTGCGTAAAACCGACGCGCGTTTATTACCACAACTCTCGGGGCCGATTAACGCGAATTAATCCCCGCGTCCATCCAAAGAGAAGCGGCGTTATCCCGGTGAGGTCTTATTAATAGAGCCTCCACCGGTCTATTAATAAGACCTCACCGGGATAACGCCGCTTCTCTCCGGTGAAGTTGGTCGGTTTGAATGGAGACCGGACTTCACTTGTCTGTGGTTCTGTTTACCGACCAGCTCGCTGCTGCCGCCGTCGCGGAGCGGAGCCGCGGCTTCCGTCCGGTTTCCACCGATTATAGGAGCGTGTGTTAATGAAGGGAACAAGTTTCTCATTCTTTGTGTGATTCTACCTGAGACCAACTTTGTGCTTTTCTAAATGTTTATTTCCGCTCAGCTGGACTTTGGATCATATTGGGTAAAACTTTAAGTGTGTGTGTGTGTGTGTGTGTGTGTGTGTGTGTGTGTGTGTGTGTGTGTGTGTGTGTGTGTGTGTGTGTGTGTGTGTGTGTGTGTGTGTGTGTGTGTGTGTGTGTCGGGTCTCCGCGGCAGCAGCAGTGGAGGATGCAGCCGTCAGTCCGTTAATGAGCGCGGCGGAGCTGAATAATCACCGGGGTGATTATGAAGGGGGGGGGGGGGGGGCGTCGGTAAACCGGGAGCCTTGTTCAGCCGCTATTTATAGTTGAGGAGCGTTTTTCTTTTACGCACAGTGAGTTTTGCGCGCAGCCTCCGCGCGCAACTGTGCCGCTGATGCGTCTTGAACAGTTCAACGGATCAATCGGCGATACGGTGACGTGAGGCCGTTGATCGATAACTGATCTGCGCTGGACGCTGAGGGTCGACCCCCCCCCCCCCCCCCCCCCCCCCCCCCCCCGCGGTGTTGGAGACGATGTGTCCTCGCCTGCCATGTGTCTCTTCTATTGTCCTTCACTCCGCTACGACGCGCGGCAGCAGCGTGCGTCGCGCTCACCGCCCCCCCCCCCCCCCGTGCCCTCCTGTGTTATTTTAAACCGAGCGGTGCATCCTGGGTATTGCAGTGCCTCCCCCGGGCGTGTCTCGTGACATGGTAGTGACGGCAGCCCGCGGAAGACTACATTACCCAGAATGCCCCTGGACGCCACATCAGAGTATCAGATTACAACACTTTAGAGTGGGAGGAGGTGGGGGGGGGTCTGCAGAGACCACGGTGTTTAAACAGGAAGGAGCCTACAGCTCCCACAATGCACTGGGGCTCCTGTAACTAGGCCATCAGGTAGCAGCAGCAGCCTGGAGACGTTGGGTCGTCTCAGCTGCACGAATCAGATCAGAGTATTAATAATTCATATTGTTATTATATAGAATTTTTCTGTTTTGTTTCACCGTCAGGACCTGAAGGAGAAGAAGCTGCTGGAGAAGGAGGAGAACGGCAAAGATGCTGCCACCAACGGGAAGGTAACATCCCCCCCCCCCCGTGTTCCTCCTGGAGCGAGCTCGGAGCCTCCGGAGTTTAACTTCTTCTTCTTCTGTTCTTCTCAGGAGAACGAGGAGAACGGCGAGCCCGAGGTAGACGACGACGAGGAGGACGAGGAGGTGGACGAGGAAGACGAGGAGGATGATGGAGAAGGTACACGCAGGGATTTTAGTTTTATAAATTTCTTTCAATCTGTGTTTTCATAAAAATAACAAATTGTGTTTGTCCTGCAGGCGAAGAAGAGGACGAGGAGGAGGACGAAGACGAGGCCGAGGGCGGCACAAAAAGAGCGGCCGACGACGACGACGACGATGACGACGACGAGGTGAGCGACGCCTCCTCGAAGGTTCGCGGCCGGTCAAGGCCTTGCTTGCCCGCTAACTCCGCCCCCTTGTGTGTTTCAGGACGACGTCGAAACCAAGAAGCAGAAAACCGACGACGACGATTGATGCGTTTTTCCCGCCGCCGCCATCCTGCTGAACCACTTCCTGGTTCTTCACCTCTGACTGTTCTTTTGTAAAGGTCACAGGTGGAGGAGCTGGAGGACTTAAAGGAGAAAAAAATAATAATAAAAAAAAATCCAACATGGTCATTAGCAAGTAGAGTTCAACACACACACACATCCACCACGTCCACACACCAACCGCAAATTGTCCCGAGGAACCCGAACGCCACGTCGACGCAGGAATCCGGCTTCTCTTCAACAACAACAACACGAAAAGGAGAATTTGTTTGTATTTTTATTTACATTTTATATTTTTGTACATATTGTTAGGAAGGGGGTCGGTTTCTATAGACCCAATCGGTGCTTCTCTAACGAAAAGATTTTACTTGGTTGACCATGTTACAAATATCTCGACGGATCCTAGAAAAACAAAAACCTGTAAAAAAAGAAAAGAAAAAAAGTCGTGAACGAGAACCTCTTCAGCCGTTGAACTCAGAGCATTCCAGTAAATGTAATGTATGTACCTTAGCTGTACCATAACTAGTTTGTCTGTATGGGAGGGGAAGGCTTTTCTTTTTCCTTTGGATTTTGTTTTTGTCAGCGACTTCGTGTTTATGACGGCCTGTTTTCATGTATGTGCGAAGTTTGTTGTTTGACAATAAACCGGACTTTTATTTTGTGAGTTGTACTTTGAATCTCTGCTCGTTTCTTCTTCTTCCTCGGAGGTGAGTTCACTCTGGGGGGTCAGAGGTCACAAAGTACATTTACTCCACATTCATTCATATTTAATTCTCTTGGTAAATTGCTGGTTGATATTTTTCTTGAAGTCGACTTCGACAAAACTTCATTTCAACAGAACATTTTGTTTCAGGTGGAAACAGTTTCATCCACGAGTTAAAAATAAAATGGTAAAAAACGAGTTAAAGGACGAATTAAAAGCTTCAGATCAAATAAAAAGTATAAACTGGTTGAATGAGTGAAAATCAGACGAGTGCGGCGTCGACTCAGTACTTGTACTTGTACTTGTACTTGTACTTTGATGCTTGAAGTAAATTTTTCCTGAAGGAAGAGTACTGGCCTTGTACTTGTACTTCAATCCTCCAGTGCCGCTTCATGTGTTAGTACTTCTGGTGGTAGAAGTACACGTGATGGATTTACTCAGGTACTTTACTCCAGTATTTCTACACATTATATCAATGCTACAGTTACTTGTGTTAGAGCAAGTTTTTACATTTAATATACAAAGAAAATCATTTTACTTTCAGCTGCTGTCACTTTGACAGAGTTTAAGAGTCATGTTTACATGACGGACGGAGAAGAACAAAGATGAGTTTTTGTTAATGTTCTCTACTTTAAATATACGACTGTGAAACTACAAGGTTTTTTATTTCATGCCACTTTGGTTTTACTGCACATTTGGCAACATATTGATCCTCTGATCAGTTAATAAAGACTCACACTCGTCAACAGAGGTGATAAACTCCAGGATCAAACTGCAAAACAGTAAGAGACGTAACAATGTGTTAGTTTGTGCAGCGCAGGAAAGAGATTCCTGAGACTCGTCTTATCATCAGAGACGCAACAGATTCCGTCACCGGGAAACACTCGTCTGAAAAACAAATGAATGATTAAAGGTTACAGACAAATATTACAGTGAAATACCAGAAAAATATGCAAAAAAGAAACAAAACAAAACTAAGACTGTCTCTCTCTCTGTCTGTCTGTCTGCCTGTCTCTCTCTCTGTCTGTCTCTCTGTCTCTCTCTCTGTCTGTCTCTCTCTCTGTCTGTCTCTCTGTCTCTCTCTCTGTCTGTCTGTCTGTCTCTCTCTCTGTCTGTCTGTCTGTCTGTCTGTCTGTCTCTCTCTCTCTCTGTCTGTCTGTCTGTCTGTCTGTCTGTCTGTCTGTCTTCTGGAGTACCAGAGTGATCGTTGTGTTCTTCAGCATGTTATGTTCTTGTGTATGAACCGACTACTTGAGTACTTGTACTTGTACTTGTAGTAATCTTTACTCTGTGGTACTTTGATCTGCAGGAGCTGAAGCCGATGAACGAACACGACGGAGCCTGAAACATCTGATCCCTGTTCAGTCATGTCAGCAGGAATGTTCAACACACACACACACACACACACACACACGCACTCACACACACACACACAGCACTTCATAAGTATTAAGTACTACTACTGATATTTGTATTATATTTAAGATATGTGTTTAGTTACTAGATATTTTCTAGATATTTAATGAAGATTTTATTTTATAATATTCAATTTATATATCATTTTTTTATTTTAATGATATTTAAATTATTTATATTTTAAATATGTATTTGTAAGAACAATTATTAGAATTTTTTTTAAATCTTGTTTGATTATTCAAATTTAAAATATTTAATTGGTGTTTGACGGCATCTTTAGAAATATTTGTTTTCAGAGATTCAGGGTCATTGTTCCAGAATTGACATTTCTTTTCAATATCTAAACCTTTGTGAGATATGAATTCGCTCCTGGTGCTTCAGCGCCCTCATGTGTCGCAACTCAGAGTCGCACCTTGTTTCATCCTCATGTCACATTTTCATCAGAATCAAACTGGGATCTGTCCACGAATGAAAACATAAGAAGAGGAAGTGAGTATTTCTTTATGTTCAATCATTTAAAAGGGACGTTTCGGGTGTTTTGTCCGGTTCAGGCGGAGCGATGGACTTCGGAGGATCAATGGAGGTGGCGGCGCTCGGTCGGCCTGTCAGCCTGGGGATGCTGTACGACTGCCGCAGAGACCTACTGGTGCCTGGTCAGGACTCGGATGTAAAGATACTGGAAGCATCGCAACCAAACCTTCAGCGGTTAAAATCAGACACTGTTTTATGAATGATCCAAGGAACAAGTCCCTCCAGCTCACTGGTATCTGTTTCCTGCGGCAGACATTCGTCATAAGATCAACGGTGAAGGAATTCAGAAATGATATTGAAATACTTGAATATTTTTGAAATTTATTGGGTAATTTTGTTGTATAAACCAGGTACCAATAAAATATTGTATGAAACTGGTTCTTAAATGTAGATAGTGGAAGAAATCAAGACAATGGGGAACACTATTCAACCTACAAGCTGTAACACCCACCCTCCTCTGGCTCAGTTACAATAATATAATCCATTGTAAATGTTGAGACTTTAAATCCAGTTTGTCAACTTGATTTTTGTGTCTGTTTTGCAGGAATGACACAGTGGAACCACAATGACCTGAAAGAAAACATCCGAGAAAGACCACAGAGTCGTAATGATGTGAAATAGTTGCATCAGACACAATTGAGGACAAATCTTCAGCTCTAAATGTTGAAGCATCACTGAAGGACAGTGTCTTGTGTGGACTGGTGGAGGTGGATGATCGGCCAAATACCAGACTGATCAGAAGACGTCCAAAAACCAGGCCAGGGTCACACTGAGGCACGAGGCCACCACAACCGTCCAGCAACTGTCCATGGACCATCTGGCAAGAGGCAACGTGAGGCATCCGTATGTTCTTGAAACGGAATAGCGCCACATGTAGTCACAGCTATTCTTTATGGAGCACATGCTTTCTTTGTGTTTGACCACGAGGTGTCGGACATGGAAGATCACCACGACAACGTCGTGCAACGATGCAATGAGAACAACTGCACAGCAGTTCCCACAGATTGGCAAAAAACTCTTAAAGCAACGCTTTAAAGAAATGTGCTCAAAGTTCAAGCTGGAATTCCAACAAGACTTGGCAGAGAAACTTCCAACAATACGAGGAGGAGGCGAAGAGGAGGAGGCGCAGAGGAGGAGGCGAAGAGGAGGAGGCGAAGAGGAGTCTGCGCTCGCAGAGATACCGGTGAAGAGACATTCTTCTCCCTTCAACAGTGAGAATCTGGACGAGTGGATGGACTGTAAAGAGAGAGAAATCAGCATTTTAAAATCCTTCACCAACCTGATGAAAAACACAAAGATCGTCCCGTCTCAGAATGGTCTTCATGAGGAGACTCGTGGTGCGAAGCAGGCGGTGTGTTTTCACCTCACTGGGAAGAGCTGAACCGTACCTCTCAGATTCATCCAACTACTCGGCAACAGGAGCAACTGAACCACACGACGCTCAAGATCCACACACTCGGGATGTAGAGCAGCAACAGTGGTACACCTCAATGGAAGTGTTGAAGCCAGTCTGTTTATTGACTTTGCTGAGCTCAACAAGGAGAAGAAGAACAACAAGTTCTTGACAGTGGGTTTGACAAATGAGACACACAAAGGTTCAAGCATCTACCTTTATAAAGACGGCTGCTCTCTCAGTGAGAACTTTGAACCGCCTTCGAGGCCTGAAACTGTGACAGTGAGCGACATGAACCACAACAGCGTGACACTGAAGATAACTCCACCCAGATGTGGAGCAGAGAACATCAGCTCCTACTCTGTTGAGTTCAGTGTCAGCGGAGAGGATGGATGGCAACAAAGAACTGCATCAAAGGCTGATGAAGTCACAGTGAGCGATCTGAGTCTTGACACCGAGTATGTGTTCAGATGCAGAGCTGTCACCTCAGTGGGTGTTGGGCCAGTCAGTGAGGTCAGTGGGTCGGTTAAAACTCTGCCCTGCAGCCCTCCTGGGAAACCTCAAGTTGAACCAAACTCAAGTGAGATATCAGTGAGCTGGCAGAGACCCGCTGAGCTCGGACCAGATGTCCAGATCCTGAGCTACATCGTGGAGTACGCCCAAACAGACGACGGGGTGAAAGATCGCCAATGGAACCAAACGATGTCGAGAGCTGAGAAGGCAATCGTCTCAGGGCTTCAGTCAGAGACACAGTATGTTGTCAGGGTCACATGTGACTGTGGTGCCGCTGGTAGAAGCAAGGAAAGCATCACTGTTAACGTCTGCACAACCAAACGTGAATTTGCTCGTCTTGCAGAATACCTGAAACATGCTAGCAAGAGTATAAAGTCTGAATTCCCCCAACTTTACAAACTGTGTCTGAAAGAAGAAGATATTGACATAGAGGGATGCCGTAAGTTTACCTTAGGCAAAGAAAGCATGAGGCAGAATCGTACCATCATGCTCCTGGGAGCAACCGGATCAGGAAAGTCCA
>NC_061519.1:27522500-27570000 GCF_022379125.1 Scophthalmus maximus
TGCCAACACTTAAATTATGATATTTACATAAATCAATTACATCACGCATAAGAAAAATATTGTCCATAATTGTTCTGTCAGGAATGCAATAGGTTTGGTCCGAGTGTACAACTATTTCCAGAATGTTTTTGAGTCTATTTGATAAAGCCCTTGAGAGGAGTTTGTAGTCTGTGCAGAGGAGAGAAACTGGCCTCCAGTTCTTTAGTAAGGCCAGGTCTCCCTTCTTTGGCAGCAGAGACAGCACAGCTCGCTGACAGGAAACAGGAAGTGATCCTGTCCTGAGGCATTCCGTTAAAACGCTGTGAAAATCAGCTCCCAGAGAGTTCCAAAATTGTTTGAAGAAGTCAGAGGAGAGACCATCAATTCCAGGTGCCTTTCAGGAAGACATCTGATGGACAGCGGTTGTTAATTCCTCCATCATCAGGTCAGCGTCGAGAGCAGCTTTCTCTCCCTGGTTGAGCTGTGGAAGCCCGTCCAGGAGCTCCTCACGGCACTCCTTGCTGCACTCCTCCGCCCCAAAGAGATTGGCATAGAAACCCACCGCATGGCTCCTCATCTCTCCTGGACTGGTGGTCACTCTGCCTCCTGGAAGTTGAAGGCAGGTCATCTGCTTCCTCTGAGCCGCTGACCTTTCTAGATTAAAAAAGAAGGAGGTGGGGGCGTCCATGTCCTTGAGCTGAAGGAAGCGAGACCTAACTAGAGCTCCCTTCACTCTCTCCTGCAGAAAGGAGCTCAACGCCAACCTCTTCTCCTTCAACAGTTGACCTGTTGAGGGGTCTGGATTATTGTGCAACCCCTCTTCAATGTTTTTAATGGTGGTTTCCAGCTCCTGGACAACTGCCTTGATTCTAGCAGTCGAATGGGAGGTGTACTGCTGGCAAAAACCACGAATCTGTGCTTTACCCACCTCCCACCACATCTTCAGAGAACTAAAGTTTGTTTTCTCAGCCCTCCACTTCTGCCAAAAGCATTCAAAGCTCTGACAGAAATGACTGTCCTGCAGGAGCTTGTTGTTGAAAAACCAGTGGGATTTGACCCTGTTGCCTGGTGAGATGACCAACTCTACACTAACGAAGTGGTGGTCAGTGAACCCTACTGGACTGATATTACTGTGTGCTAGTCTTGAGCTGAGGCTTTGAGAGATGTAAATCCTGTCAAGTCTTGCTGCACTCACCCTGTTATTGCTGACCCTCACCCATGTGTACTGCCTTGACTGTGGATGCTTCACTCTCCATGCATCTAACAGATCTATATCTGTGATGAGGCTGTTGAGGCTCTGAGCTGACTGTGGGTGGGGTTCCTCACTTGTCCTGTCAATGGTGAAATCCGTGGTGCAGTTAAAATCTCCACCGATGATGAGCTGATCCTGCTGGTAATTCCTCAGCTCATTTCTTAGGGTTGTAAAAAACCCAACTCTCTCTGTTCCCTGATTTGGAGCGTAAATATTAACGAAACAAAAAACTGAGCCTTCTACTTCTGCTCTGACGATAAGCAGACGGCCCTTCACCACTTCAGTAAAAGATAGGAGAGTTAGCCCTGCAGATGCTTTGAACAGCACAGCTACTCCTGCACTGAAGTTGGTGCCATGGCTAAGGACCCTGGGACCTTCCCACCAAAGACCCCAGTCTGTCTCGTCTGCTGGAGTAGTATGTGTTTCCTGTAGGAACAACACATCTGTATGTTTTAGTGTCGAGAGTTCAGAAATTAGAGCCCTTTTCTGTCTGTCTCTCCCTCCATTGATGTTTAAAGATCCGATCTTGAGGCTCCGCATAAAGAGTTCAGAAAAAAGGAAACAAGTTGAAACAAGGAGAGAAACGTAAATAGAAGAAAACACCATGTGATGCACTATCGGTCGAACTATTGACACCTTCCTCAAAGCTGTGATGTGCTTTTTAAGTCGGAAGCGTTTCTTTTCATCCAACAGATCAAACCCGACCACCCTTTTCAGTATACTAACAGATCTGATGAATTTATCAATGTCACTGAAGTGATCGCTCACTTTCACTGATTTCTTGAAAGTCTCATCTAGAAAGTTGTTAATTTCCTCTAGTGAGTAGAGATCAGTGCTCTTGACAGGAGTTTCACCAACTGATGTTGTGTCTGACCCCGAGTCATACTCCATGTCATCTCCCTGAGCTGGTGCCTGGCTAGTGGGTCCCCCCTGTTCTTCACTGGGGGTCACACCGTGCTCTCTGTCTGCTTCAGTCCTGACTGCTGCCTGTGCTTGTGATGGTCCTGCACACTGAGAGATGCTCAGGTTTCCTGCAGCCGCAGACGCCTGCTGCCTCTCGGCCAGAGTCTGTTCCACCTCCACCACCTCGAGCCCACCAGGCCCACTGGGCGAGGCGGACTCGGGACCGGCCGCGTCACCGGCCGCTGGCGCCGCATCACCCGCCGCTGCCCCGGCGTGAGCGGCGCCACGCGCCGCATCGGTGGAACCAGACGCGGAACCAGACGCGGAGCCGGACGCGGAGCCGGACGCCGCCTGTCTGTGAGGGCACGCATAGCGTTTGTGTCCCACGTCTCCACACTCGAAGCATTTCACACTTCCCGAGCTTGCATACACCACGTAGTGCCCGTCACCGTGCTTGACTCTAAATGACACCTCCAGAGTTTGCGTGGGCGAGTCCAGGAACATGAAGGCCTGTCGCCTCAGGGACTGGACGTGCCTCAGTTTGGGATCCTTACATCCCAGGCTCAGCGTCCTGAAGCCGCTGGCCAACTTGCCGAACCTCCGCAGCTCGTTCTCCAGCAGCTCGTTGGGGATGAACGGAGGAACCCCGGACACGGTGATCCGCATGGAGGGAGCTGACAGCGGGGACACCTGCACGAAGATGTCCCGGATGAACACTCCGCTCTCGACCAGCTGATGGACATGCGGCTCGTCCCTGAGGAACACCACCACGGCCCTGTTCATCCGAGACGCGAAGAGCAGCTGGTCGTGTCCGACCTGCTGTCCGACCGCCAGGAGGACTTCCTCCACGGTGCTGTCACTGTCCGGCGGGACGATCCTCGCTCCCTGCCGGATCGACGGAGGTGGCGTCTCGGAGGACGCCATTCCTCCCGGACACCAAACAAAGACCAAACAAACAGTTCCGATCTCTCAATAAACACTATAAATAATAAAGACTTACCCGATCATGCACAAATACAGATGAAAAAGGACAGTAGAGATAACTGACAAACAAAAGAACATTCAAATCTCCGCGCCACTCGCACTTCCACCACCACCACTCACGATCACACAAACCGGAAACGGAAGGGGAGGAGAGAGGAGAGAGGAGAGAGAGAGATGGAGAGAGAGAGAGGGAGAGAGATGGAGAGAGAGAGAGAGATGGAGAGAGAGAGAGAGAGAGATGGAGAGAGAGAGAGAGAGATGGAGAGAGAGAGATGGAGAGAGAGAGAGAGAGATGGAGAGAGAGAGAGAGAGAGAGAGAGATAGAGAGGGAGGGAGAGAGAGAGAGAGAGAGGGAGGGAGAGAGAGAGATGGAGAGAGAGAGATGGAGAGAGAGAGATGGAGAGAGAGAGAGAGAGAGAGGGAGAGAGAGAGAGAGAGAGGGAGGGAGAGGAGAGAGAGAGGGAGGGAGGGAGAGAGAGAGAGAGGGAGAGAGAGAGAGAGGGAGGGAGAGAGAGGGAGGGAGAGAGAGAGAGAGAGAGAGAGAGAGAGAGAACGTCATCTGTGACAAAAGCTCAATTGTTGAAGTTGCAACACACTGATTCATGCTCAGCTGACAGAGAGGGAGCTTGTAATAACACACACTCGGTCCCAACGAGACTCTCTGTAACACACACACACACACACACACACACACACACACACTGACTGAAACAGTGTCAAGAAACACTGTTGTACCATTGTGGTGTGTTTCAAAAGAACACTGGACCATTATACAACTGTGTGTGTGGACAGAGAACAACTGTATATAAAGACAATCAGTGATTGTTATCAATCAATAAATCAATCAACCAATCAATGAATTAATCAACCAATCAATCAATAAAGAGCCTTTCGTGCAAAACTTCAATACAAGGCGCTACACAGAAAATAAAAACAAGACGATACAAATTGACGATGCATCTCTTCATCCTCTCTTTGTTCAGATTCAGGAGCCGCCATCTTGTGCTGGTGGAGTCATGATATCAAGGCCCCGCCCACACACACGCTCTCGACCAATCACGAGTCAGTGTCAGCTGTCAACCATGACGTCTCAGCTCAGTTTTTATATCATCAAATAACTGATGAGAAATCAAAGTGATCAAACATCAGTGATCAGAAACATGAACGCGTGAACAAACATCAACCAGGGGGGCTTATGACCTGTACTGCAGCACACACCAGGGGGGCGGGGCTTATGACCTGTACTAGAGCCACACAAGTGGGGGGCGGGGCTTATGACCTGTACTGCAGCACACACCAGGGGGCGGGGCTTATGACCTGTACTGCAGCCACACCCCAGGGGGCGGGGCTTATGAGCTGTACTGCAGCCACACACCAGGGGGGCGGGGCTTATGACCTGTACTGCAGCCACACACCAGGGGGCGATGTGTGATGACCTCATGCCATGTTTGTTTCAGTGTAAGCGAGCGAAGCCTCCATGATGGAGGACGGACCGTCAGGGCCTCTGGTGTAAAGCTCCTTCAACTTCCTGTTAGCACCACTGCTCTTACAGAGGGGGCGGGGCCTGTTCTGAGCAGGGGGGGCAGGGCCTACGCTGTGTGAACACTGTAATGTGATTACTGCACATGTCAGATTTCCTCCCGATCTGGACAACATGCTCATAACTAATCTTGGCACAAATCTGGCAGCCTGAGCCCACACACACACACACACACACACACACACACACACACTGTAAAAACACAAATATAAGGCTTAGTCACAGTTAATGCAGCTGGTCTGGTTCGTACCCAGGTCACAACATCGACTGAAGGCCTGCAAAAATAACACATAATCATGACAGACAGACAGATACAGACAGACAGACAGACAGATACAGACAGACAGATACAGACAGACAGACAGACAGATACAGACAGATACAGACAGACAGACAGACAGACAGATACAAACAGACAGATACAGACAGACAGACAGATACAGACAGACAGACAGATAGATACAGACAGACAGACAGATACAGACAGACAGATGGAGACAGACAGATGGAGACAGACAGATGGAGACAGACAAATGGAGACAGACAGATACACACAGACAAACAGACAGACAGACAAACAGACAGATACAGACAGACAGATGGAGACAGACAGATGGAGACAGACAGACAGACAGATGGAGACAGACAGATACACACAGACAGACAGACAGACAGACAGATACAGACAGACAGATACAGACAGACACATACAGACAGACAGACACATACAGACAGAGAGACAGACACACAGACAGACAGATACAGACACACAGACAGACAGAGAGACAGACACACAGACAGACAGACAGATACAGACACACAGACAGACAGAGAGACAGACACACAGACAGACAGACAGATACAGACACACAGACAGATAGATACAGACAGACAGACAGAAAGATACATAGAGACAGACAGATACAGACAGACAGACAGACAGCTGGTGTGGGGCAGCATCAGTATCTTTCCTCTGTCAGTTCCAATTGAGTCTGATGTCACTTCCTCTTCTCACCATGACGACCAGGAGATAGAAACTGTTCCTCTCCTTCAACAAACAAACAAACAGGAAGTGACTCTTTTTGAATTCATGAACAAACTTCTACAAATGTGTCTGTGATTTAAAAACTGTTTCTGCGTGTTGTGACCACAGGGTTTGAGTTTTCCCGCCTCTCGTGGTGCGATGGCGTGAGAGACGTGTGCACACGACGAGCGCGGGACCCACGGCGAGGTCATTCATTAAACATGGCCGTCTAAAAATAAAGGCCTCCTCCTCTTTAATCTGGGCCACAGCGTCGAGTGGTTGCATCTGCACACCAGAGACAAAGAGACACAAAGAGGTGATGAGGAGGAGGAGGGTGTTTCATCTTCATCCCGACCAAAGGACGCATTTGTTCTTCAGGAGCGTTTCCCCGCCCGACCTCTGACCTCCCTCTCGGAGCTCCTTCTCCTCTCTCAATGAAGCTAAATCACCAACCCCACGAAAAAGATCTTGACTCAAATGTGGGTTTTAATTATGTTTAAAAAATTAAAGATACACGACTGTAAAGAGATTAAACTGCTCAGGAAAACGTGGAGTCGAGCAGAGTCGCCCTCTGCTGGTCAGAACACAGAACACAGGGTCTACATCTGGTTTCATCGTATGTTTTTACATCCAAGATTTTTCACAGTTTCTATGTGAAGTCTGATGAATGGTTGATATTTCGCACCAGAACTCCTCCCCATGGTTGTCAGGGCAACTGTACTGTAAGAACCTTAACACGTATCAAAGAAAAAGAACTCATAGAATCAGTTTTCTCTCCTGTAATGAGCTGCTCACGTTTTCTTTTTCATGACAACTTCACTTGATAAGTTCTAAAAGTTCTGAGGATAAATATTTATTTATTTATATTTAAACTCTAGCGAAATTTTGTGTGTGATGCGATGTCGCCAGAGCTTATCAGCTTTGATCTCCTCCGTCACAAAGAGTAAATATAAATGATCCAGTGGACAAACTCTTTCTTCAGCATCGCTTCTTCCTCACTTTGCTCTTATCCTCTTCCCCTCCTCCCTCTCTCCTCCTCTCTTCCTCTCTCTTCCTTTCCTCTCTTCTCCTCCTCCCCTCCTCTCTCTTCCTCTCTCCTCCTCCCCTCCTCTCTCTTCTCCTCCTCTCTCTCTCCTCCTCTCTTCCTCTCTCTTCCTTTCCTCTCCTCCCCTCCTCTCTTCCTCTCTCTTCCTCTCTCCTCCTCCCCTCCTCTCTCTCTCCTCCTCTCTTCCTCTCTCCTCTCTTCCTCTCTCCTCCCCTCCTCTCTCTTCCTTTCCTCTCTTCCCCTCCTCTCCTCCTCTCTTCTCTCATCCTCTCCTCCTCCCCTCTTCTCTCTTCTCTTCCTTTCCTCTCTCCTCTTCCCCTCCTCTCTCCTCCCCTCCTCTCTCTTCCTTTCCTCTCTTCCCCTCCTCTCCTCCTCTCTCCTCCTCTCTTCCTCTCTCCTCTCTTCTCTTCCTTTCCTCTCTCCTCCTCCCCTCCTCTCTCTCTCCTCCTCTCTTCTCTCTTCCTCTCTCCTCTCTTCTCTTCCTTTCCTCTCTCCTCCTCCCCTCCTCTCTCTCTCCTCCTCTCTCCTCTCTCTCTCCTCCTCCCCTCCTCCCTCTCTCTTCTCCTCCTCTCTCTCTCCTCCTCCCCTCCTCTCTCCCCCCCCCCCTATAGGTGAGCTGCAGGATTGGGCGGCAGGTTGGAGGGGAAGTGCTTTTGGGAATCACATGGTTCACATTTCCAGCTCCGTGAGACGCCATTTTGGAGTAAAGTTTGGAATTTGTTTGGCTGGGGGAGGAGGAGGAGGAGGAGGAAGAGAGGAGGAGAGGGATTTACTCTCAGAGAAGTTTGACACGAAGGCACAAGGCTGCGGGAGAAGTCAGCTCGACTCGGACACTCGTGTGTGTCTGAAGCCTGGACCCTCAACTTCGTCTTCTTCCTCCCGCGATCGACATCAGAGCTCCGGAGCAGATCGAGCAGAAGAGGACGAAGAGGTAGACGAGGACGAAGAGGACGAAGAGGCAGCTCCGTCCGCACGGAAACGGTTCTCTCCGCGGGACCCTGCAGCCCGGTACGGAGCATCTGGTCCCGTCAGGTCTCAAATTCACACTTTTTTTTTTGAACCAGTCGCGTGTCGCCCCGCGGTCCGTCCGCGCGGTGCACGCCGGGGCAGGAGCGTCTCTGACGGGGACGCGCCGCTCGGAGAGTCGGTCTCAGTCCACGGACCCGGTGGTTTCCCCCCGGACACGGAGTTAGTTCGTCGGAGCGGAACTCGGTGTCGTCGCGGTGGAGCGGTTCTCAACAGCCGGACGTGGAGCGGCGTCAGCTGGCGGAACCAGCGACACTCGAACCCCGCTGCGGTGTGGCCGAGTCGAGCCGAGCCGGACCGAGTCGAGCCGAGCCGGACCGAGCCGGACCGGACCGAGCCATGCCCGTGAGGAAGAGAGGTAAGCCGCTTCCCCCTCACACGAGCCCGCTAGCCTCGGCTAACCGCCGCGTGTGGCGCGTGACAACATCCAGAAGTCGAGTCGAGCCGAGTCGAGCCGAGCAGGTACGAGTGAGTCGCTGGGAGCTAGCCGGTTAGCCGCGGGATGCTAACAGACTTGTATGTGGGGCAGCTCGTCCGGAGACGAACTAAAAATAAACTTCGATATATTAATAAAACATATTTAGAGCCGCAGCAGCTGCAGCGAGACGAGAGACCGGAAGTGTTCACACCAGAGGATTCTACTAACTTTATTATTATTATTATGATGATGACGAGATGAAAATCAGTGTGTCACTTTGTGTGAAAGTGAAAACAGAGAGTCATGTTACTCTCACTGGGACAGAACCGGAAGTGTCACGTGTGAGGTTCTTCAGAGACAGGAAGAGATCAGCAAACCGATATCACATCATCATATCACGATATTAGATCTCTAACATCATGATATCTCTAATATCATGATATCACTTTTGGTTTAGTTCAGCTCCGCCTCCAGCTTCTGTCCAGATCCATAACTCACGTTCTAATATCAGGTTCAAAAATAAAGTCCTGAATATGTGAATGTACCACTTAGAGCCGCAACAGTTAATCGATTAGTAATTGACTACTAAATTTATCACCAACTATTTTGATAATAATCTGTTCATGTATCAATGTTCATGTTTTATGAAGGAAAAAAGTCATAATTCTCTGATTTCCGCTTCTTCAACATGAACATGTTCTGAACTGAAGATCTTTGGTTTGTGAACAAACATCACAAACACGATCAAAATGTTATGAACCAAACAACTAATCGAGAAATGAATCCACAGATGATCGATGATGATGATGATGGTTAGTTGCGACTCTGGTCGGGTCAGAATCTGATGGTTCAAGGACCTGATGAAAACTTTTTGAACTAAACCTTCAGTTATGCTGAAGATTATGTGAGAAGATGAAACATTGTTTTCCATGTTGGGACTGTGAACGTGTGCTGAACCTCTGTGCAGACGCCCAGCGAGCGCTGCTGCTGCTGGAGGAGTACCGGACCAAGCTGAGCCACACGGAGGACCGGCAGCTCCGACACTCCATCCAGAGGGTCATCGACATCTTCCAGAGCAACTTGTTCCAGGCTCTCATAGGTACGACCCCCCCCCCCCCCCCCCCCTCTGTACCCAGCCTCCGTACCAAACGACCTGGGAACAACTCGCGTCTGTCGGCAGTTTTCTGTTCTCTGGAAAGTTCCTGATTCATAAAGTGCAAAAGGGAAAAACCTTGAAAACAAAGAGTCAGTCGTGAAAGAGTCTGATCAGGTGTTTGGACAAACTGACGTGACGATGTCACTGTACCTACAAACAAATGAAACCATGTTTAAATCCACTGGATCCAGAGTTTCATTTGGATCCACTCACAGAGTCCGTGAACGTGTCTGAGAGTTTTCATGAAATATTCTCTGGGAAAGAAAAAATGTATTGTTAAAAACCTTCTATCTCAGAATGTTAAAGACAGATCAAACACTCTTGACTCCGCCCCTTTGTCCAGGTCCATGTTCCATCAGACAGACAGACAGGCAGGCAGGCAGACAGGCAGAAAGGCAGACAGGTCCATGTGCCATCAGACAGACAGACAGACAGACAGACAGACAGACAGGTCCATGTTCCATCATACAGACAGACCGACAGGCAGGCAGGGAGAAAGGCAGACAGGTCCATGTGCCATCAGACAGACAGACAGACAGACAGACAGGTCCATGTGCCATCAGACAGACAGAGAGACAGACAGGTCCATGTTCCGACAGACTGACAGACCGACAGGCAGGCAGGCAGAAAGACAGACAGGTCCATGTGCCATCAAAAAGACAGACAGACAGACAGGTCCATGTGCCGACAGACAGACAGACAGACAGACAGACAGACAGACAGGTCCATGTTCCGACAGACAGACCGACCGACAGGCAGGCAGGCAGAAAGACAGACAGGTCCATGTGCCATCAGACAGGCATGCAGACAGGCAGACAGGCAGAAAGGCAGACAGGTCCATGTGCCATCAGACAGACAGACAGGTCCATGTGCCATCAGACAGACAGACAGACAGACAGACAGACAGGTCCATGTTCCATCATACAGACAGACCGACAGGCAGGCAGGGAGAAAGGCAGACAGGTCCATGTGCCATCAGACAGACAGACAGGTCCATGTTCCGACAGACAGACAGACCGACAGGCAGGCAGAAAGACAGACAGGTCCATGTGCCATCAGACAGACAGACAGACAGACAGGTCCATGTTCCATCAGACAGACAGGTCCATGTGCCATCAGACAGACAGACAGACAGACAGACAGACAGACAGGTCCATATTCCATCAGACAGACAGACAGGTCCATGTTCCATCAGACAGACAGACAGGCAGAAAGGTCCATGGTCCATCAGACAGACCGGCACACAGGTCCATGTTCCATCAGACAGACAGGTCCATGTTCCATCAGACAGACAGACAGACAGGTCCATGTTCCATTAGACAGACAGACAGACAGACAGACAGTTCCATGTTCCGACAGACAGACAGAGAGACTGACAGGCAGGCAGGCAGAAAGACAGACAGACAGGTCCATGTTCTATCAGATAGACAGGTCCATGTGCCATCAGACAGACAGACAGGTCCATGTTCCATCAGACAGACAGACAGGTACATGTTCCATCAGACAGACAGACAGACAGGTCCATGTTCCATCAGACAGACAGTCAGGCAGTAGGACAGACAGGTCCATGTTCTATCAGACAGACAGTAAGACAGACAGGTCCATATTCCATCAGAAAGACAGACAGGTCCATGTTCTATCAGACAGGCAGTAGGACAGACAGGTCCATGTTCTATCAGACAGGCAGTAGGACAGACAGGTCCATGTTCTATCAGACAGGCAGTAGGACAGACAGCTCCATGTTCTACCAGACAGGCAGTAGGACAGACAGCTCCATGTTCCATCAGTCAGACAGTAGGACAGACAGGTCCATGTTTTATCAGACAGGCAGTAGGACAGACAGGTCCATGTTCTACCAGACAGGCAGTAGGACAGACAGGTCCATGTTCTACCAGACAGGCAGTAGGACAGACAGGTCCATGTTCTATCAGACAGGCACTAGGACAGACAGGTCCATGTTCTATCAGACAGGCAGTAGGACAGACAGGTCCATGTTCTATCAGACAGGCAGTCAGACAGTAGGACAGACAGGTCCATGTTTTATCAGACAGGCAGTAGGACAGACAGGTCCATGTTCTACCAGACAGGCAGTAGGACAGACAGGTCCATGTTCTATCAGACAGGCACTAGGACAGACAGGTCCATGTTCTATCAGACAGGCAGTAGGACAGACAGGTCCATGTTCTATCAGACAGGCAGTCGGACAGACAGGTCCATGTTCTATCAGACAGGCAGTAGGACAGACAGACAGACATTAATCATGAAGCCGCTCTGAGAGTTCAAACCTTCACTCAAACTGTCAGACAAGACCCAAGACAAGGACATCAACTTGTCCTTCTTCGACAGCGCAGGTGATGATGTCATGATGGATGTTCCTTTGTTGGATATAAGATCATTTGTTGTTGGAGGAGAAGGGGGAGCTTGACTCTGACTCCGCCCACAGTGACGCTGCTTCCCGTTAGTGGCCCGGTGTCGCTGACTTCACTTCTTCATTAGCAGTGAAGTGTCGGTGTGATTAGCTTGTTTCAGCTGTGGAAGGTTGAAGTCGACTCGAGTTATTAGAAACGATGAATTTTTAGGTATGAGTTTATTCGTGGATGGTTTCAGAGTCTTGTGCTGAGGAAGCTCTGATGTGGAGCGAACTGCCGATCAAACTCTTCATTTAAGGTCAAATATCAGATGATAAATGTCAGTAGATCGACAGTTGGGCGAGAGGTCGTAAAGTTCACCGGCGTGTTGGTGTCGGGGGTCGAGGGTCGAGTCCGCGGTTGGAGCAACATCTGGAAGAAGGAAGAGTCCGAGGTTATTCACTGTCGAATCTTAATCCGCCTCCTTTGATAAATTTAAATCATGACGTCACTTCCACTGGGGCTTTAAGCAATCTATGCAAATGAACATTTTCGTGTGTCACGTCATCACTCAGCTGCTTTTGCGTCGTGAAGCAAAGTGATGTTGCTGGTGAAATGTTTCGTTGGAAGCAGCGTCAGTCATCTTTGATAAAACCATCTCAGCTGAACATCAGGTTCCTTCTGCCGACATCACCTCAGGTTCCTGCTCTCAGCATCTTCATCACTAATGGATGAGTGAACTCAGTGACCTGGATCCTGCTCCCCTCGTCTTCGTCTTCGTATGTCTTCTGTTTGAAATATTGAACAAAACATGAGCTGAACATCGATAGTTACTAAAAGCTACAAATGACATTAGAGCTGAAACTAATTATTCATTACATCAATAATCTAATTCACAGATTATCTTTTATAGTCGCTGATCGTCTTTATATACAGTCAGTGATGGTCTTTATATATAGTCAGTGATCGTCTTTATATACAGTCAGTGATCGTCTTTATATACAGTCGCTGATCGTCTTTATATACAGTCGCTGATCGTCTTTATATACAGTCAGTGATCATCTTCATATACAGTCAGTGATAGTCTTTATATACAGTCGCTGATCGTCTTTATATACAGTCGCTGATCGTCTTTATATACAGTCGCTGATCGTCTTTATATACAGTCAGTGATCGTCTTTATATACAGTCAGTGATCGTCTTTATATACAGTCAGTGATCGTCTTTATATATTCAGTCGCTGATGGTCTTTATATACAGTCGCTGATTGTCTTTATATACAGTCGTGATCGTCTTTATATACAGTCGCCGATCTTTTTTATATACAGTTGGTGATCGTCTTTATATACAGTCGGTGATCGTCTTCATAAACAGTCGCCGATCTTTTTTATACACAGTCAGAGATCGCCTTTATATGCAGTCGGTGATCGTCTTTATATACAGTCGGTGATCGTCTTCATATACAGTCGGTGATCGTCTTTATATACAGTCGCCGATCGTCTTTATATACAGTCGCCGATCTTCTTTATATACAGTCGGTGATAGTCTCTTTTTCATACAGTCAGAGATCGCCTTTATATACAGTCGCTGATCATCTTCATATACAGTCGCCGATCTTTTTTATACACAGTCAGAGATTGCCTTTATATACAGTCGGTGATCGTCTTCATATACAGTCGGTGATCGTCTTCCTATACAGTCGTTGATCGTCTTTATATACAGTCTCTGATCGTCTTTATATACAGTCGGTGATCGTCTTTATATACAGTCTCTGATCGTCTTTATATACAGTCGGTGATCGTCTTTATATACAGTCGGTGATCGTCTTTATATACAGTCGGTGATCGTCTTCATATACAGTCGGTGATCGTCTTCATATACAGTCGGTGATCGTCTTTATATACAGTCGCTGATCGTCTTTATATACAGTCGGTGATCGTCTTCATATACAGTCGGTGATCGTCTTTATACACAGTCAGTGATCGTCTTTATATACCATCGCTGATCGTCTTTATATACAGTCAGTGATCGTCTTTATATACAGTCGCTGATCGTCTTTATATACAGTCGCTGATCGTCTTTATATACAGTCAGTGATCGTCTTTATATACAGTCAGTGATCGTCTTTTTCACACAGTCGGTGATCGTCTTTATATACAGTCGCTGATCGTCTTCATATACAGCTGCTGATCGTCTTTATATACAGTCGCTGATCGTCTTCATATACAGCTGCTGATCGTCTTTATATACAGTCGGTGATCGTCTTTATATACAGTCAGTGATCGTCTTTATACACAGTCGGTGATCGTCTTTATATACAGTCCTTGATCGTCTTTATATACAGTCAGTGATCGTCTTTATACACAGTCGGTGATCGTCTTTATATGCAGTCACTGATCGTCTTCATATGCAGTCGCTGATCGTCTTTATATACAACTTCTGATCGTCTTTATATACAGCTGCTGATCGTCTTTATATACAGTCAGTGATCGTCTTTATATACAGTCGGTGATCGTCTTTATATACAGTCGCCGATCGTCTTTATATACAGTCGCCGATCTTCTTTATATACAGTCGGTGATAGTCTCTTTTTCATACAGTCAGAGATCGCCTTTATATACAGTCGCTGATCATCTTCATATACAGTCGCCGATCTTTTTTATACACAGTCAGAGATTGCCTTTATATACAGTCGGTGATCGTCTTCATATACAGTCGGTGATCGTCTTCCTATACAGTCGGTGATCGTCTTTATATACAGTCTCTGATCGTCTTTATATACAGTCGGTGATCGTCTTTATATACAGTCGGTGATCGTCTTTATATACAGTCGGTGATCGTCTTTATATACAGTCGGTGATCGTCTTCATATACAGTCGGTGATCGTCTTTATATACAGTCGGTGATCGTCTTTATATACAGTCGGTGATCGTCTTCATATACAGTCGGTGATCGTCTTTATACACAGTCAGTGATCGTCTTTATATACCATCGCTGATCGTCTTTATATACAGTCAGTGATCGTCTTTATATACAGTCGCTGATCGTCTTTATATACAGTCGCTGATCGTCTTTATATACAGTCGCTGATCGTCTTTATATACAGTCAGTGATCGTCTTTATACACAGTCGGTGATCGTCTTTATATACAGTCGCTGATCGTCTTCATATACAGTCCTTGATCGTCTTCATATGCAGTCGCTGATCGTCTTTATATACAGTCAGTGATCGTCTTTATACACAGTCGGTGATCGTCTTTATATACAGTCGCTGATCGTCTTTATATACAGTCAGTGATCGTCTTTATATACAGTCAGTGATCGTCTTTATATACAGTCAGTGATCGTCTTTATATACAGTCACTGATCGTCTTTATACACAGTCGGTGATCGTCTTCATATACAGTCACTGATCGTCTTCATATGCAGTCGCTGATCGTCTTTATATACAGTCGCTGATCGTCTTTATATACAGTCAGTGATCGTCTTTATATACAGTCGCTGATATAGTTATATATCATTTATATATACTGGGTGTGTTTGTCACGCTCACCCTGACGTCCCAGCCTCCTGATGAAAAATAGATTCCAATCTGTCAAACCCCAGATCGAGCCCCTGCAGCAGGCGAGTGGTGTAATCCCTCAGTGGACATGACGATTACCCTCCGCTCCATAATCCTCCACCAGCTGATTTACAGCAGGAGAACTTCTTCTGTCCATTCTGATGATTCCGTCAGAGGAACAGATGGCTCCTATTGACTCAATTGGTTCAATTTCATAACCCGACCCTCGATCTTCTGGACGCTGCTCTGCTCGTTGTTAAGGATCGAACCTGCGGCTGCAGCCGGTGGTGACTGTGATCGAGTGATCCATCGTCTTCAATCGTCAGTTCAAAACTCAAACGTGTTCGATTACATCGATACAAACCAGGAAGAGCAGTGAAACGTCACAGACAGCTGCTCCTCCTCTCCTGTCCGGTCCGTCTCCGTCACCCAGTGAACACACTTCTTGTCTGGCGGAGTGATTCTGATGTGATGAGGTCACAGGTGTGTGTCTGTAGAGCAGTTATCTATATGGCTTCAGAACGCAGCGCAGCCAATCACAACCAAGGAGCAGAACTAAAGTCCGGGACCACACTCACTGGGCAGAGTGATCTGTGGTTCCACAGTTCGTCCTCCTGCACGTGTGAAGACGTCCTGGTGATTTGAGGTGACAAATCCCACTGAACACAGACGCCAGTGAGTCGTCGCAGGTTCATTTGTGTTGATACCTGCCCGCTCTCTGTCGGACGCAGACGACAGGGCGGTCGCGTCGCGCCAATATTTCGCCCGAGCGAGTAACATGACATTTGCGTTTATGATTTTGTATGTAATCTCATCGTGTAGAAAAATCTTCCTCTAGGATTTTTGGTGATAACGCAGCAGGAAAAGCTCCTGAACAATGAACTTAAGGGAAGGACGGAACACGGACCTGTCTGTCTGTATCTGTCTGTATCTGTCTGTATCTGTCTGTCTGTATCTGTCTGTGTCTGTCTGTCTCTGTCTGTATCTGTCTGTCTGTCTCTGTCTGTCTCTGTCTGTCTGTCTGTCTGTATCTGTCTGTATCTGTCTGTGTCTGTCTGTCTGTGTCTGTCTGTCTCTGTCTGTCTCTGTCTGTCTGTCTGTCTCTCTGTCTCTGTCTGTCTCTGTCTGTCTGTCTGTCTGTATCTGTCTGTCTGTCTGTATCTGTCTGTCTGTATCTGTCTGTCTGTCTGTGTCTGTCTGTCTGTATCTGTCTGTCTGTCTGTATCTGTCTGTGTCTGTATCTGTCTGTGTCTGTCTGTCTCTGTCTGTCTGTCTGTCTGTGTCTGTCTGTCTGTATCTGTCTGTCTGTCTGTATCTGTCTGTATCTGTATCTGTCTGTATCTGCCTGTCTCTGTCTGTCTGTGTCTGTCTGTCTGTCTGTCTGTCTGTGGGATGCTCAACAGTTTGTTGTTGGACCTCTGAGCTTGACTCAGTGAGTCTGTTTGGTTTTGAGTTGTGAGTCTGTGGCCACCATGTGGGTGTGGCCACCATGTGGGTGTGGCCACCAGGTGGGTGTGGTCTGTGATAAGAGTGTAACGAGTTAATGTGATCACAGTCTCACAGAGACAACTGATCCCTGATGAGAACCACAGTCTGGTTCTACTTCCTCCAGCTCGGCTCTTTCACAATAAAAGCCCTGATTTGCCTCAGCGTGCCACGTGGAGCTGCTGCTGGAACAGAGGCCAAACTAACCTTTAACCCTGTGTGGTTCAGCTCAGATTCACTTCAGATCAATGAAAACAAAGATTTGATTTCATCAGCTGTTGTGTAATAAAAGCTTCAGACGACAGATGAAAATAGATCCACACATCGACACAGTACAGATGTTGATGTCAGAGCTAAAAATACCAACTTCCCTCTTCGTTTCCAAACTTGTGTGGTGGTTTAATTCTCTCTTGATCGTGGTCTCATTGAGTCCGATCAGCGACTGTTCAACGTAAAGCTCTAATGTCGAGGTCTCGTTTCACTGTGGAAATAGAAATAGAAAGGCAGTTCAGCGTCTCTGCTCATTGGTCAGATCTTCAGGCCGGTCGCCGTGGTGTCGTCATGGCGAGGAGCTGTTGAAGTGCTGATCCGATGGTTTATGAGAAAACATCTGTGCCGAGCCAAAGAAAGCTCCGGTTATTTCTGAGAGTCCAAAAATAAAACAGCCAGTCGGACGTGGCTGCTGAGCTGGAGGCCTCGTGACTACAGGGAATCAGTCAGACAGACAGACAGACAGACAGACAGACAGACAGTCAGTCAGTCAGTGAGTCACAGTCAGTCAGACAGTGAGTCTCAGTCAGACAGACAGACAGACAGACAGTCAGACAGACAGTGAGTGAGTCAAAGTCAGTCAGTCAGTCAGACAGACAGACAGTCAGTCAGTCAGGGACGGACCGACGGTCAGTCAGTCAGTGAGTCACAGACAGACAGTCAGACAGACAGACAGACAGTCAGTGAGTCAGTGAGTCACAGACAGTCAGTCAGTCAGTCAGTCAGTCAGGGACGGACGGACGGACGGACGGACGGACGGTCAGTCACAGACAGTCAGTCAGTCAGTCAGTGAGTCACAGACAGACAGTCAGACAGACAGTCAGTGAGTCACAGACAGACAGACAGACAGAGAGTGAGTCACAGACAGACAGAGTGAGTCACAGACAGAGTGAGTCACAGACAGACAGACAGACAGTCACAGACAGACAGTCTGTCAGTGAGTCACAGACAGACAGACAGACAGACAGACAGTGAGTCACAGACAGACAGACAGACAGACACAGACAGTGAGTCACAGACAGACAGACAGAGAGACAGACACAGACAGTGAGTCACAGACAGACAGACAGTGAGTCACAGACAGACAGACAGACAGACAGACAGACAGTGAGTCACAGACAGACAGACAGTGAGTCACAGACAGTGAGTCACAGACAGACAGACAGACACAGACAGTGAGTCACAGACAGTGAGTCACAGACAGACAGACAGTGAGTCACAGACAGACAGACAGACAGACAGTGAGTCACAGACAGACAGACAGTGAGTCACAGACAGTGAGTCACAGACAGACAGACAGTGAGTCACAGACAGACAGACAGTGAGTCACAGACAGTGAGTCACAGACAGACAGACAGACAGTGAGTCACAGACAGACAGACACAGTTCTTTGTCCTGGGAACATGATGTTGTTCACTCTGATGACCTGATGCTGCCCGAGTGGAGTCTGATCCTCAATCAGACATATTGATCTTAAACAGCTGATATTAATGTTATTAATTTATAAAGAAAACCAAAAAATGAATTAAAAAAAATAAATACAACTAAATCAACAAAGCAGCAGAAACGTGTGGATCCTGGAAAACTGAGACACGTGATGATCAGAATGTTTAGACTGAAGATGATTCACTTTTCCTCCTCCTCTTCCTCCTCTCTCCTCTTCTTCCTCCTTCTCTTCCTCCTCTCTCCTCTTCTTCCTCCTTCTCTTCCTCCTCTCTCCTCTTCTTCCCCCTCCTCTTCCCTCATCTTTCCTCTTCTTTCTCCTCCTCTTCCCTCCTCTCCTCTTCTTCCTCCTCTCTCCTCTTCTTCCTCTTCTCCCTCCTCTTCCCTCTTCTCTCCTCTTTCTCCTCTCTCCTCTTCTTCCTCCTTCTCTTCCTCCTCTCTCCTTTTCTTCCCCCTCCTCTTCCCTCATCGTTCCTCTTCTTTCTCCTCCTCTTCCCTCCTCCTCTTCTTCCTCCTCTCTCCTCTTCTTCCTCCTTCTCTTCCTCCTCTCTCCTCTTCTTCCTCCTTCTCTTCCTCCTCTCTCCTCTTCTTCCCCCTCCTCTTCTTCCCCCTCCTCTTCCTCCTCTCTCCTCTTCTTTCTCCTCCTCTTCCCTCCTCTCTCCTCTTCTTCCTCCTCCTCTTCCCTCTTCTCCCTCCGCTCTCCTCTTCTTCCTCTTCCTCCTCCTGTCTGCTGTACAGTTCACTTTTACACCACTAATTAGTTTTGTCTTGATCCAGGCCACTTGTCAATGCTGTAATACTGTAGCTCGTACAGCTTAGTGGGTTACACCTCAGAGGTCAGGGGTCGATTCCGGGTCAGGGTAAGGCCCCGAGGCAAGGCCCTTGATGCTGATATGAGTCATGAGCCAGCAAAATGACTGTAATGTACTGTACAGTACTGATAACAATACTTGTATAATACTGAGAATAATACTACTGCAGTGTTTCCCCTACCATTGAATTGGGGCAATGTGATTGTCAATGAGTCTGAAACACTAGTTCCAGTTTTATATTATGAGAAATGTAAAAAATCTCTGGGGTCATTATAAATTAGAGCTCTTTTGGGCCGAATACCGATATTATTGGGAAGAAAAACTTTCCGATACGATATATCTGCTTAAATATATATATATACCTGTATATAAATATGTACATTTATTTATATATGTATATTTAAATATGATGTAAGTAATTGGACTCCTGTGTTTCCTCGTCAGACATCCAGGAGTTTTATGAAGTGACCTTATTGGACAGTCACAGATGGACGGAGACGTCCAAGGGGGCGGAGCCACTGCCGCCCGTCAACCTGTGGGACTTCTCCAGCCTTCAGAGCACGACGGTGACGTCGGACACGCTGCCGAGCCTCAGCACCAGCATTGAGGTAAGAGTGGTCGCCACGGCAACAGACAAACCTTGTCAGGCCTGATGATGTCATCAGGTTTAATGTCGTGGGTCCGTGGTAGGTCATGAAGGGAGGTGACCCTGTGACCACGCAAGGTCGATGTGTTCGTGATCAAATGGATCACAAATAAAAAACATAATAGTCAGAACATGAATTCATTAATGCCTCATCACCTGTAGTGTGAAACGTGTTGATGACACCTGGAGGCGCCAGAGAGCGACGGCAGAGGAGCAGGGGAAAGTAGTTCAAAAAAACTTAAGGAGACTATTGTTCATGATTCTATATTTAGAAATATTTTGGATCAATATGTTTTTAGCAATATGTGATGAAAAACATATACATCTATAAAAAAAATATTCATAACCTAGTTTCAGTACTGCTGTTATTCATTATGGATTATTGACTCACATATCCTTTAATCTCAGGTTGTACAGATGTTGAAGTGTGTGAAGATTGTCCAGGAAATGACATCACAGTCAGAAAACATTCAAACGTAAGAAGTGGAGGAACGTTTCCCCTGCAGAGGTCAAAGGTTAAAGTCTTTGTTACTTTCTAACGTCTGTGACAGAAACGTCCTCGGCTAAAAACAGAGGATATTTTAAATAGATCAGAGTTTTGACTGAAGACTGAAGCTGCTTGTTGTCGTCGTTGTCAGGGGTACCGGGACATTTAATACTGGATATCATTATTATTATTATCTGAGTGAAATTTGTCTGTCAGGAGATTGACACGGTTCTCGTCTGCTCCTGGTCACATGATGTTTCCTTCAATTACATGAAGACAAGGCTGTCTCTCTGTCTCTTTGACTCTGTCTCTTTGTCTCTCTGTCTGTCTGACTCTCTGTCTGTCTCTCTGTCTCTCTGACTCTCTGTCTCTTTGACTCTGTCTCTTTGTCTCTCTGTCTGTCTGACTCTGTCTCTTTGACCCTTTGTCTCTTTGACTCTCTGTCTCTTTGTCTCTCTGTCTCTCTCTCTCTCTGTCTCTCTGTCTCTTTGACTCTCTGTCTCTCTTTGACTCTCTGTCTCTCTGACTCTGTCTCTCTGACTCTGTCTCTTTGTCTCTGTCTCTTTGACTCTTTGACTCTCTGTTTCTTTGACTCTCTGTCTCTCTGACTCTCTGACTCTTTGACTCTCTGTCTCTTTGTCTCTTTGACTCTCTGTTTCTTTGACTCTCCGACTCTGTCTCTTTGACTCTCTGTTTCTTTGACTCTCCGACTCTGACTCTCTGACTCTCTGTCTCTCTCTGTCTCTCTGTCTCTCTGTCTCTCTGACTCTTTGACTCTCTGTCTCCCTGTCTCTCTGACTCTTTGACTCTCTGACTCTGTCTCTTTGTCTCTGTCTCTTTGACTCTCTGACTCTGTCTCTTTGTCTCTGTCTCTTTGACTCTTTGACTCTCTGTCTCCCTGTCTCTCTGACTCTGTCTCTTTGTCTCTGTCTCTTTGACTCTCTGACTCTGTCTCTCTGACTCTGTCTCTTTGTCTCTGTCTCTCTGACTCTCTGACTCTGTCTCTTTGTCTCTGTCTCTTTGACTCTCTGTCTCTTTGACTCTCTGACTCTCTGTCTCTCTGTCTCTCTGTCTCTTTGACTCTTCGACTCTCTGTCTCTCTGACTCTCTGTCTCTCTGTCTCTCTGACTCTCTGATTCCCTGTCTCTCTGTCTCTCGGTCTCTCTGACCACAGTGACATCAGGAGGATATCAACGCTAACTGGCTTTCACGACAACACATCAGAGTTCAATAACTTCAACTGGAGTGACGTGAACCGTTAGTAATTTCATAAGTAAAATTACAGTTTCTCTAGCAGGAGGATTTGTCTTTCTTCTGTCTGACCACGTGTCTCTGAGCTGTGATGTCGTAGATGTTTATCTGCATCATCATGTAAAACTGATCATGTGACGTGAACAACACAGACTCAGTGGAAGATCAGTGTGTTGTGATGAAATCAAACAAAGCGACCCGTCGTCTGCGAGCGGCAGGATAAACATGAGTTCATACGACTGTCGACAAGCTTCTTTCATTTTTCTGTAATCCCCTGTTTTCATATCAGTGTATGGGATGAGCCAGAAATTAGAGAATTATCCACAAAATGTCATTTTCCTTCCTGATATGAAACAGAAATGTTGCAGCTGAAGTTGGTGGAGGTGCAGCAGCGCAGATATAGAGATTTATCACACTGACAGGAAATCAGCACCTCACACGGAGTTTACCTGCTCAAGTCAGAGGAGAAGTAACGACTATTTGTGGCCGGCGCTGCAACTAACAGCTGGTTTATGAAATATAACAAAATATTACACAGCAAGAGAGTCTTGACCTGTGTGATGAGGTTGATGAGGGTGTTGACCTGTGTGATGAGGTTGATGAGGGTGTTGACCTGTGTGATGAGGTTGATGAGGGTGTTGACCTGTGTGATGAGGTTGATGAGGGTGTTGACCTGTGTGATGAGGTTGAGGATGAGGTTGAGGAGGGTGTTGACCTGTGTGATGAGGTTGAGGAGGGTGTTGACCTGTGTGATGAGGTTGAGGAGGGTGTTGACCTGTGTGATGAGGTAGATGAGGGTGTTGACCAGTGTGATGAGGGTGTTGACCAGTGTGATGAGGTTAATGAGAATGTTGACCAGTGTGATGAGGGTGTTGACCAGTGTGATGAGGGTGTTGAACCTGTCTGATGAGGTTGATGAGGGTGTTGACCAGTGTGATGAGGGTGTTGAACCTGTCTGATGAGGTTGATGAGGGTGTTGACCAGTGTGATGAGGGTGTTGACCAGTGTGATTAGGGTGTTGACCAGTGTGATGAGGTTAATGAGAATGTTGACCAGTGTGATGAGGGTGTTGACCAGTGTGATGAGGGTGTTGAACCTGTCTGATGAGGTTGATGAGGGTGTTGACCAGTGTGATGAGAGTGTTGACCAGTGTGATGAGGGTGTTGACCTGTGTGATGAGGTTGATGAGGATGTTGACCAGTGTGATGAGGGTGTTGACCAGTGTTATGAGGGTGTTGACCAGTGTGATGAGGTTAATGAGAGTGTTGACCAGTGTGATGAGGGTGTTGACCAGTGTGATGAGGGTGTTGACCAGTGTGATGAGGGTGTTGACCAGTGTGATGAGGGTGTTGACCAGTGTGATGAGGGTGTTGACCAGTGTGATGAGGGTGTTGACCAGTGTGATGAGGGTGTTGACCAGTGTGATGAGGGTGTTGAACCTGTCTGATGAGGTTGATGAGGATGTTGACCAGTGTGATGAGGGTGTTGACCTGTGTGATGAGGTTGATGAGGATGTTGACCAGTGTGATGAGGGTGTTGACCTGTGCTGACGACTGCAGTAGGGATCGACCGATACAGATTTTTTAGGGCCGATGCCGATGACCTGTGTGCGTCTCCCGGCTTGGACTCAAACCTGCGACCCTCCTGGTGTGTTGTGTTTGATGCCTTCTCTCTCTTCCCTCTCTCTCTGACTGTAAACTCGTGGGCGCTCGTAGGACTGCCCCCTCCTACACGAAATCCTGCACACGCTGGCGCAGGCAAAACGCTCGCCTGGCCGCCGCCACGCACACGTGAGTACTGGACGCCGGCTGTTGGCTGGGAGGGGGAGTGGGTGTCGTCCACCTTCGCCGCATGACCCATCCAGTCCCTCATGTGCATTGTCTGGACTGTCAGAGGGGGCGGGGCTCTGGGTCAAGGGTCAAGGGTCGGAGTCAAGCCTCAAGGTGTCGCTGTAGTTGCTTCGTGCTGACGTGTGGATGTGAGCGACGTAAAGCCAGAGAAGAAAATTCTAGAAAGATTAGATTTTTAAAAATGAATAAATTTAAATGACTTTGTTCAGGATTTATGTTTTTTAATGTTAGTTGGTGGCAAAAAGTCATGTGTCAATAAATCTGTACAGTTATAAAATAATTATATATTAAACTTTTACTTTTTACTTGTTCAACTTCTTGTTGTTTAATCAAAAGCACAACAATGCGATGTTTAGATTTTTTCATATATTATTTTTCTGATGGGTGATATTAAAATATGTATTCATATATATATATATATATATATATATATATATATAACAAAAATCTCAATAATTTCTGAGATGTGTTCAAACCTTTATGATGAAGAAATATTACTAGGTCTTTACTTTTTACAGTTTAACCATATAACTATGAACGAAACTTGAATATATAGAACTAGAATGAATAAACTAAACGCCATGTTTTTTTATTGTAGAATATAAATATGAATACACATCTTTTCTGAGTTTTTTATTCTGTAAAATACGTCCTAGCGCAGCGACACATTGAGGTGTGTGTGTGTGTGTGTGTGTGTGTGTGTGTGTGTGTGTGTGTGTGTGTGTGTGTGTGTGTGTGTGTGTGTGTGTGTGTGTGTGTGTGTGTGTGTGTGTGTGTGTGTGTGTGTGTGTGTGTGTGTGTGTGTGTGTGTGTGTGTGTGTGTGTGTGTGTGGGGTTCAGGGGTCTTGGGTCATTGTGCTTCATGTGTTCTGGTTCATGTTGTCGGGTCTGGACAGTAAGTACAGTACAGCTCCTCAGATGGGCGAGAAACTAATTCAATCTCAAAATTTAAAATATGATTAATCTGGAATTTTATATTTTCCAACGTTTTGGAACGAACACTTTAGAGTTTCAGCAACTTTTTAATGAAAACTTAAAAAATTGTTGACAAAAAAAAGAATAACGATGAACGAGACGGTGACAAATCAAATTCAAACCTTTGCAGATGATTTTCACACTTGGTGTTTAATATGAGTAGATTGTTTTAATAATAATGATTTAATAATCTTTTCAATGATCAGACTGAGGCCAATTATAGATGGAAATACAGTTAATCTAAAAATACTTAATCATAGAAAACTTTCTCTAATTCAAAGTAAAAAATGTTCAAAATAAAAATACATGAAAATGGAAAATTGTTCAGCCTTTGATTAAAAAAAATCTATAGATATATATTTTTTGACTTAAACATCAGTTTCAACAATTTGTCAGTTTTGTCTTAACTTGATTTATTTTTTATATTGATAATATCGACTCTCTGTCTGAATTTGTCTGATTTTAGATAATAACGAGTAATAAATTCACAAATATGTATACATATATATATTATGATTTATATTTTACTACGTTTCTTTTTTTTTTACAATTTTAACATAATACAAATAAACATGAATCACAAACATGAAATAACTCTTAACAGCGCACTTAAAATAAATAAATGAGTAGAAATTGAATAAAAAGATATTTTAAGAGGAGGTGCTAATAGTAGTTTAATAATAATACATAAAAAAATGAAGACAAAGACCAAAAAAAATCCAGGAACACAAAACACAGAAACAAATAAATCAGGTCAGGAAACTTTAAAGTCGGGAACACAAACCACATTAAGGCTCACAGACGAGTTTTAGAGCAAAGCATCCTATCATTAGAAATTAATAATAAATGAATAAAAACACTGACATTTAACATACCTAAAGATTTTGATATTTAAATAAAAGTTATCCTCTGGTTGTGGATCGATGGGTCGTGTCTGGAGCTGTACTGACGTGGTGGTGGTTTATGTGCAGGTCACACTCATCTGTCATGTGCAGTATATGTACAGTTTATATTGTATATATATCATCAGTCATCCTCTCATATTCATGTTCATGTTGTTCAGATAAAGTAAGTGAAATTATAAACGTGCTGAGCTGGAGAGTTGATATAATCCAGAGCAGTTATACATATCATCTGTTCTTTGACACTAGTTATAAAATACATTTACAGTGTATCGTATACTTTATATACTATATCACCTGTCATTTATCACAAGTTTGTGTTTCTGTCAAAAAGTCAGGAGTCGATCATGTGACACGTTTCTGTAACGTTTCGTCACAGAAACGTTCAGTAACAGTTTACTGTCTGATCCGAGTATTGATTATTTATCAACTGATCAGTTTAAGATGTGTACATGTGCTTTAAATAACAGTTTCAGATAAAAATCTTCTGGTGATGTTAAAATATATATTTTTAAAGAAGATTAATTGATTAGTTGATTGACAGAAAATCAACCTGTTCCGACACTGGATTCATCCTTTTTTTATATATATAAATGAATATTTGTTAACATTTGACTGTTAAAAATAATAAACACAGATATTATCACTGTTTTCTGACAATTAGAGATAAAAAGGGATCAATAACAACAATAGTGATGAAATGATTATGAAACCTTGATCGTTTGAAGCTCAAATCAAATCATTTTGTTTCTAATGTTGTAACTGTTATTGATCACATTGATAATAGCTTGATAATGTTGTATCTAATGTTGTAACAGTTATTGATCATATTGATAATAACTGAGTGGAATTTGATGAGATTTTCGTGGGCGCTCTCTGAACGTCCAGCTGAAAAGACTTCTGTGAACACATCGTCCGTGCGTCTGTTTAACGCATGGGTGCTCTTCTTGGCTCGTGTCCTCCTTCAAGACACACACACACACACACACACACACACACACACACACACACACACACACACACACACACACACACACACACACACACACACACACACACACACACACACACACACACACACACACACACACACACACACACACACACACACACACACACACACACACACACACACACAAACACACACACACACCCCCTGCAGGGAGGCGAGGAAACAGAAGGTTAGAGAGGAGGAGGAACAGAGAGGATGCTGGGAAGGTGTTGGCTGGAAGAAGGAGGGAAACTGTTTGTTCTGTCGCTGTCTGGAGGCTGTGACCTTCGACCTCTCAGGGGTCAAGATCCACAGGTTTCTAGTGGAAGTTTACCTGAGCATCGCTCTGATCAATCGTCGCCTCACAGCGCCGGTGACATCATCATCGTCGTGGTGTATCACAACTTCTCAGAAATGCACAGATGCTAAAAATCATACTGGAGGTCGGATTTTGCCGGTCAAACGTCGACTTAGGAGGTCGTACAGATATGATCAGATAATAATCAGGTCTGATCTCTTCTCGTTTCGTATGATAGATGTTTTCTTCTGGATGAAGTTGATTCAAACTTTAAATCGTGTTTTTGTCAAACTGCTGCGGGAATAAAACCAGCAAGGAAGAATACTTTAGTCTGATGGAAGAACGTGATGGAGCCATCAGAGATGTGGTGCTGCCCCCTGCTGTCGTCTTCTGTCCACACACCTGTAATATCGACTATCATAGTACTATAATATCTAAAGATATCAATAAAAAGTGAGGATGATCCAGAACAGTGATGCGCTTCTTTGAGATATCATGACTTTATTTATTATTAAATTAAAATACTTAAATATCATTTATAAAAGAAAAGAAAGACCACAATAAATGAACTGCGTAGCAGAGTCCAGAAGGGGGAGCCACCTGCACACCTACACACACCTACACACACGTACACGCACACCTACACACACACACACACACAAAACACCTACACACAAGCGCGCACACACACACACACACACACACACACACACACACACACACACACACACACACACACACACACACACACACACACACACACACACACACACACACACACACACACACACACACACACAGTCTCTCTAAATTTAGAAGGAGGCTGTCACATCTGAACCTGTCAGCTTCTGTCACTGGTGTGTGTGTGTGTGTGTGTGACAGACGAACAGATAAAAGTGACGGACAGTTTACAGTTTAACGCTGTAGTTTCTGTCGAGAGGAAACCGTTTACTTCCTGTTGCCTCCACCCAGGAACAAACCAGACCCCCCCCCCAAACTAACAAACAAACTGAGGAAGACCCTGTCTTTGTCCTCTTCCTCTTTTTTGCTCTTCCTCTTCTCCACATCACTGACTCTGTCCTACATCGCTCTACCTTCCCTGAGGACACCTCCCCTTAACCCCCCCTACAAGCCTGCTCCTATCTGATGAGTCATGTGACCAAACCCCCCCCCCCACACACACACTCCCCCCTCTCCCTGGAGACCAATCACACCCCCACAGAGGAAAGAGAGAGAGAGAGAGAGACACACACACACACACACACACACACACACACACACACACACACACACACACACACACACACACAACAGCTCTCATCATCACCACTCTGTCAGAGGAGAGAGAGAGAGAGGAAAACAAGCGGGAGAGCGAGGGAGAGAGAAGTGCAGGCGAGCGCCTGAGAGGAGGTCAAGAGGAAGAGGAATATATTCTACCAGAAGAAGAAGAAGAGGAGGAGGAGGGGTCAGTGAGGAGGGGGAGGAGGAGGGGGAGGTTCTCCCTGAATGAAGGCAGATCTCTGGGAGTCGTTTCCTCTCCGCCGCGATGGAGCGAAGTGAGGAATGAGGGCGGATGGTGAGAGCCGGGAGCAGCAGCAGCAGCAGTGGGGGAGGAGGTGGAGCGGGGGGAGGTGGAGGGCGAGACGTGGCCGGAGCCGGGCGCCGCGGGTCGAGCCGGCAGCGCTACCGGAGGAGGCGGCGGCTCTCGGCCAACTGCCCCGGCGCCGACAAGCCGTCCCCCGGCACGAAGAAGAAGCTGGAGTGTTTCTCTCCCATGCTGTGCCACTGCAAGGTGGCCTGCACCAACAGCACCGTCTCCCTCATGTTCGGCTGCAAGGTGGGTGGAGAGGGAGAGGGAGGGGCGGCGCTTCACGGGGGTGGGGGCGTGTGTGAGGTCAGGGCGAGGGCGACGGGTGAACTCGTGTTGACGGAACTGAAGAGATTTTCTCTGCAGGTTGTTGTCGTTTGAGCAAAATGTTTCTCCAGACTTTGATCGTGTTGAAGCACAGAATCCATGTTCAGAGCAGCACAGCTACGCTACAGGAACCAGAGCAGAGGATCAGAAGACGTTGGATTGTTGTGGTCGTTTCGTCCTGTCAGTCGAAGGCTGAGGGGGAGAGACGCTCCGTGTCTGACCCGACGCGACGCGATAGGTCGTCTGTCCTTTCTGCTTCGCTGAACGGACCAATCACAGGCTCCGCTTGCGTCAGCGCTGAGGCCTGATTGGCTGGCGTGGAACGTTGTTGGCAGGCACGTGCATGTGTGGTGAACATGTGCTCCGGAGGAAAACACCAGAGAACCACACACACACACACACAGCAGATCTCGTGTGTGTGTGTCCCTCAGTGCAGTAGAGTGTAGTTACAGTGTCATGTGGAGCGATGCTCAGTCCGTAGCTGGTGTCTGTTGTTAATCTGAGGGATTGGAGAAGATCTTCAATGGTGCGATGGGAACGACTCCTCAACCACTGGTCTTCATGAGGTCCAACCGGTCCCACCACCACACTCTCCACAGTTTGTGTCTGGAACATGTGGGAACATGTAGGAACATCAAGGGAACGTGGGAACATCAAGGAAACGTGGGAACATCAAGGGAACATGTGGGAACATCAAGGGAACATGTGGGAACATCAAGGGAACGTGGGAACATCAAGGGAACATCGAGGGAACATCAAGGGAACGTGGGAACATCAAGGGAACATCGAGGGAACATCAAGGGAACATCGAGGGAACGTGGGAACATCGAGGGAACATGTGGGAACATCAAGGGAACATGTGGGAACATCAAGGGAACATGTGGGAACATCAAGGGAACATGTGGGAACATCAAGGGAACGTGGGAACATCAAGGGAACATCGAGGGAACATGTGGGAACATGTGGGAACATCGAGGGAACGTGGGAACATCAAGGGAACATGTGGGAACATGTAGGAACATCAAGGGAACGTGGGAACATCAAGGGAACGTGGGAACATCGAGGGAACATGTGGGAACATCGAGGGAACATGTGGGAACATCAAGGGAACGTGGGGACATCGAGGGAACATGTAGGAACATGTGGGAACATCGAGGGAACATGTAGGAACATGTGGGAACATCAAGGGAACATCGAGGGAACATGTGGGAACATCGAGGGAACATGTGGGAACATCAAGGGAACGTGGGAACATCGAGGGAATGTGGGAACATGTGGGAACATCGAGGGAACATGTGGGAACATGTAGGAACATCAAGGGAACGTGGGAACATTGAGGGAACATGTGGGAACATGTGGGAACATCGAGGGAACATGTGGGAACATGTAGGGAACATGTGGGAACATGTGGGAACATCGAGGGAACATGTGGGAACATCAAGGGAACGTGGGAACATCGAGGGAACATGTAGGGAACATGTGGGAACATCAAGGGAACATGTAGGAACATGTGGGAACATCAAGGGAACATGTAGGAACATGTGGGAACATCAAAGGAACATGTAGGAACATGTGGGAACATGTAGGAACATGTGGGCACATCAAGGGAACATGTGGGAACATGTGGGCACATCAAGGGAACATGTGGGAACATGTGGGTCGGACCGGAGCAGATAAGTCGCCCAGTGAAAACTTCCTCAGAGTCTTTAAAAACATTGTCTTACTTTTCTTCTCCTACTTCAACCATTCAAGCATCGCAAACGTTCTGGACAATGAATACATTTATGAAATATTGATGTTTTTGAAGTGTGTGTGACGTTAAAACCTAAGGAATTCAAGGACGTGATGAAATAATAATACTAAAGTCACAGCAGAGATGTGGGTGAATCCTCCACATCTTCATCACGTCCCTGAATCATCACAAACCCTCTTCTTCCTCCTCCTCCTCCTCCTCCTGCATCCGCTCGCTGCTCATGGTCCTATTTATATCAGCGTTTGGCCTCATCCTCCTCGACAGCTCAGAGAGACGAAGAGGAGGAGGAGGAGGAGGAGGTGTCATCACACATCCACATGTACATTAGTGCGGCTCTCGTCCACATGAGTGGGCGGAGCGTCTCGCTCGAGGACACGCTGATGCTCGGCGTCTGGTTCTTCTCTCTGATCAAAGCGTCAGCAGGCCCCACCCACTTCCTGCTCCCCAGCCTGTCCGTCATCCTGAGCCGAGGTGCTTGTGAGCTGGTGTCGATCCAGAGCAAATCATTGGACCAGCGGCTTCATTAAGGTCGTCTGAATCTCATAGTTTCTCTTTATAACAAAGACACAAGTGGACGACGACCGTCCCAGGTCTAGGTCAGTTTGACCCTGTGTTAATCTGTGACCGTCATGAGTGGTTGTGACAGTCGACGTAGCTCAGGCGTCAGACGAACGTCGGGGGAAAAGTTTCCTCCTCCGTTTTGTGAACGTTCATCCGACAGCGAGGAATCCTCACATCGGGGATCAAAATCAGTAACCTGCCCCCTGTAGTGACCGTAGTGACTGTATATAAAGACGATCATAGACTGTATATTAAAACATTGATATTTATATATATTGTTGCAGTTCTGTTTAATCAGAACTGCAACAATATGTTGTATACATACAGTGAGGCTGGGCCTCCTGTCAGTCAGTGTTCAGGGCAGCATCAGCTCCTCTCACGACCCTCTTCTTCCTCTTCCTGTTTCAGAAGTACAGGCACCAGGACGAGGACTCGTCCCCTCAGGACCAGAGCTCCCCACAGCTGACGGAGGAGGGGGCGGGGCCCGAGCTGGTCCAGGTCGCAGAGAAGAGCCTCTCCCAGGTCGAGAGCATCCATGGCTTCGTCAGCCACGCCCACATCTCACCTATGAAGGTAGGTGACGGGGGCATTGTCTGTCTGTCTGTCTGTCTGTCTGCCTGCCTGCCTGTCTCTCTCTCTGTCTGTATAGGGGTTAGAGTCACTGAGAGAAACAAACTAGCAGCTGCACCTATTCTTCTCCACCTCTCATACTCCTTCACTTCATTTCTGACACCGTTCACTTCCTGTATTCTGACCTTTCCGAGCCTCCCCCCCGTAGGCGTCTCTGGACTGCATCCTTGACGGTTCATCTGCGTTAGGACAGCAGCACCCGGAGCTCCCCTCCCCCACGTCCTCCACCCTCTACCCCCACGGAGACGACAGCCCCTCCCCTTCCTGCTCCTCCAACCCCTACCCCCCGATCCAGGTAACCCACCCCTACCCCCACCATCAAGCTGTGTGTACCATAGACTGTATATAAAGACAATCACTGACTGTATATAAAGACACTCACTGACTGTATATAAAGACGATCACTGACTGTATATAAAGACGATCAGCGACTGTATATAAAGACGATCAGAGACTGTATATAAAGATGATCAGAGACTGTATATAAAGACGATCACTGACTGTATATAAAGACGATCACTGACTGTATATAAAGACGATCAGAGACTATATAAAGACGATCACTGACTGTCTATATAGACGATCACTGACTGTATGTATAGACCATCACTGACTGTATATAAAGACGATCACTGACTGTATATAAAGACAATCAGTGACTGTATATAAAGACGATCACTGACTGTATATAAAGACCATCACTGACTGTATATAAAGACGATCACTGACTGTATATAAAGACGATCACTGACTGTATATAAAGATGATCACTGACTGTATATAGAGATGATCACTGACTGTATATAAAGACGATCACTGACTGTATATAAAGACGATCACTGACTGTATATAAAGACGATCACTGACTGTATATAAAGACAATCAGAGACTGTATATGAAGACGATCACCGACTGTATATAAAGACAATCCCTGACTGTATATAAAGACGATCAGTGACTGTATATAAAGACGATCAGAGACTGTATATAAAGACGATCACTGACTGTATATAAAGACGATCAATGACTGTATATAAAGACGATCAGAGACTGTATATAAAGACGATCACTGACTGTATATAAAGACGATCAGTGACTGTATATGAAGACGATCAGCGACTGTATATAAAGATGATCAGAGACTGTATATGAAGACGATCAGTGACTGTATATAAAGACGATCACTGACTGTATATAAAGATGATCACTGACTGTATATAAAGATGATCAGAGACTGTATATAAAGACGATCACTGACCGTATATAAAGACGACCACTGACTGTATATAAAGACGACCACTGATTGTATATAAGGACGACCACTGACTGTATATAAAGACGATCAGAGACTGTATATAAAGACGGTTCACATCTCCGTCATATTTTCATCTTCTCGTCAATCTTCTACTCTCACGTCCGTAGTTTGACGTTCCTGGTTCCTTCGCCACCTTCAGGTGGGGAAGGTTTTGTCATTATGGCGTTGCAGCAGTACTGAATGTTTTGAGTTCGAGGCAGGGCGTGATTAGCCTAGCTTAGCATAAGGACTGGAGGCAGGTGGAAACTGCTAGCCTGTGTCAGTATCTCTTAGTTAAAACGCTGAGGTCCCTGAGACACGTGGTGTTAATTAGTTCATGTGAACTCAAACTGAAATGTTTTAGTGGGAAATATCTCTATGAATGTTGTTGTCAATGTGTTGCTATGACTCTTGGTTCAGACGTTCTAGAGCTGCAACTTTCAGCCAGTCCGGCAGTAAAAACAGTAAATTATCCGATGTTTAAAACTTTTCTAAAAAATAGTTTTCTGCACATTGAAAGTAAAACTGGATAACTCTGATAATTGATGAAAAAAATGATTATGAGATTCATCGTTATCTGCACCCCTCAAACATTCCTAACCCCAGACAGGGAACCCTACTGACCTTAGTGATCCTCTGTTTTTTTTTCTCTAGCGCAGGTCAGATTTTTGATTAATCCAATCTGGGTTTAATTCAAATTTCCCTGTTGTTGGACTGATAAAGGATTATCTTATCTCATGAAATACTTAATTAAGACTGAGTCAATGTCAATATTCACTTAGTTTTCAAACATTTGCACATGTACATCACTTGTTCCCAGTGGACGAACCCCTCTGACTGTTCCTGTAGCGCCACCATCAGGTCAACGTTTTAAATCCCAACGGTTTTCTTTATGATCAAAAACCTGCAGAATGATTCTCGTTCCCTCGGCCATAGCTGTTCTTTGTGTTTGCTATTTAGCAAATGTTCAAATGGTTTTTTTTGGAAACCATTGAACCTATTGGACAGTACCAGCTGTCAATCACACTGTAGCCACGCCCCCAACACATCTGGTGCTTTATGGTCTGTTTGTCTGTAAATTAACCATAATGTACAAAATGAACATCATGTGTGGAAGAAGACTTGAAACTAGAGATTGAACCATAAACTCCTCAGGAAAATGTTTTACTGACGTTATGAATCGAGTGAGAAGTAGAGTCACGTTCTCATAGAGTCGCCCGCTGCTGGTCAGGACACAGAATACAGGCTTCAAGCACTTTCCGGACCCGGTGTCTATGTTAAGCCCTGGAACATGTATGATTCATGTCATGGATACTTTCAATTTCCGTGGTTGAAAAGTTGAATAAATTCTTAAAACTTCAGACTTAACAATAGCTGGTCGAGCAGCAGGACCTTCACCTCACCTGTACCATCACCTGCTCCGGACACCGCCAGTCTCCACATCCTGCTTCTCATTGTTTCCTACACGTCTGATCTGCGGCAGCCGTCCGTCCTCGGCCTGACGTCAGCAGGCAGCTATCTCCATCACCTGCGCCACGATAACGCAATGAATGGATCCTCACATCCCACAAAGACAGTGAACTGTACACTTCTTTTTTACATTCCTTTCATTCCTCATCTCTTCTTCCACCTCTCGCTGGCTCTCCTCAGCAGCACCGTGGCAACGCAGGAGATGAATGTCAACAAAGAAAATCCTGACGGCAGAAAAATGGAGGAGGAGGAAGAACCTGCAGAAAAGGACAAGGACAGAATTAATGATGCTTTCTGTGACAGGGTTGGTGGGTTGTGGTCGGAGTTGGGGAGGTTGTGGTCGGAGTTGGGGAGGTTGTGGTCGGGGTTGGGAGGTTGTGGGCGGAGTTGGGGAGGTTGTGGTCGGAGTTGGGGAGTTTGTGGTCGGAGTTGGAGTTGGGGGGTTGTGGTCGGAGTTGGAGTTGAGGAGGTTGTGGTCGGAGTTGGAGTTGAGGAGGTTGTGGTCGGAGTTGGGGAGGTTGTGGTCGGAGTTGGGAGGTTGTGGTCGGAGTTGGAGTTGGGGGGTTGTGGTCGGAGTTGGGAGGTTGTGGCCGGAGTTGGAGTTGGGGGGTTGTAGTTGTGGTCGGAGTTGTAGTTGGGGAGGTTGTGGGCGGAGTTGGGAGGTTGTGGTCGGAGTTGGGGAGGTTGTGGTCGGAGTTGGGGAGTTTGTGGTCGGAGTTGGAGTTGGGGGGTTGTGGTCGGAGTTGGAGTTGAGGAGGTTGTGGTCGGAGTTGGGGAGGTTGTGGTCGGAGTTGGGAGGTTGTGGTCGGAGTTGGAGTTGGGGGGTTGTGGTCGGAGTTGGGAGGTTGTGGCCGGAGTTGGAGTTGGGGGGTTGTAGTTGTGGTCGGAGTTGTAGTTGGGGAGGTTGTGGGCGGAGTTGGGAGGTTGTGGTCGGAGTTGGAGTTGGGGGGTTGTGGTCGGAGTTGGGAGGTTGTGGCCGGAGTTGGAGTTGGGGGGTTGTAGTTGTGGTCGGAGTTGTAGTTGGAGAGGTTGTGGTCGGAGTTGGGAGCTTGTGGTCGAAGTTGTAGTTGGGGAGGTTGTGGTCGGAGTTGGAGTTGGGGAGGTTGTAGTCGGAGTTGTAGTTGGGGGGTTGTGGTCGGAGTTGGGAGGTTGTGGCCGGAGTTGGAGTTGGGGGGTTGTAGTTGGAGTTGTAGTTGGGGAGGTTGTGGTCGGAGTTGGGAGGTTGTGGCCGGAGTTGGAGTTGGGAGGTTGTGGTCGGAGTTGGAGTTGGGAGGTTGTGGCCGGAGTTGGAGTTGGGAGGTTGTGGCCGGAGTTGGAGTTGGGAGGTTGTGGCCGGAGTTGGAGTTGGGGGGTTGTGGTCGGAGTTGTAGTTGGGGAGGTTGTGGTCGGAGTTGGAGTTGGGGGGTTGTGGTCGGAGTTGGAGTTGGGAGGTTGTGGTCGGAGTTGGGAGGTTGTGGTCGGAGTTGGAGTTGGGGGGTTGTGGTCGGAGTTGTAGTTGGGGAGGTTGTGGTCGGAGTTGGAGTTGGGGGGTTGTGGTCGGAGTTGGAGTTGGGAGGTTGTGGTCGGAGTTGGGAGGTTGTGGTCGGAGTTGGAGTTGGGAGGTTGTGGCCGGAGTTGGAGTTGGGAGGTTGTGGCCGGAGTTGGAGTTGGGAGGTTGTGGCCGGAGTTGGAGTTGGGAGGTTGTGGCCGGAGTTGGAGTTGGGAGGTTGTGGTCGGAGTTGTAGTTGGGGAGGTTGTGGTCGGAGTTGGAGTTGGGGGGTTGTGGTCGGAGTTGGAGTTGGGAGGTTGTGGTCGGAGTTGGGAGGTTGTGGTCGGAGTTGGAGTTGGGGGGTTGTGGTCGGAGTTGTAGTTGGGGAGGTTGTGGTCGGAGTTGGAGTTGGGGGGTTGTGGTCGGAGTTGGAGTTGGGAGGTTGTGGTCGGAGTTGGGAGGTTGTGGTCGGAGTTGGGAGGTTGTGGTCGGAGTTGGGGGGTTGTGGTCGGAGTTGGGGGGTTGTGGTCGGAGTTGGGGGGTTGTGGTTGGAGTTGGGGGGTTGTGGTCGGAGTTGGGAGGTTGTGGTTGGAGTTGTGGTCGGAGTTTTGGTCGGAGTTGGGGGATATGTGAGAACCACGGGGAAGGAGGAGGAGGGGGAAGAGGAGGAGGAGGAAGAGCAGCGTGAGAAGAGATCAGAGGACGAAGTTTGGTCACTGGCTGCGATCACACACTGACACTCGTCAGCTCTGCTGTCTGTAGTTCAGTCTGCTGCAGACAGTCAAAGGCTGCGACCGGCTGCTCTCTCTCTCTCTCTGTCTCTCTCTCTGTCTCTCTCTCTTTCTCTCTCTCGCTCTCTCTCTCTCTCTCTTTCTCTCTCTCTGTCTCTCTCTCTGTCTCTCTCTCTCTCTCTCTCCTGCTAAGCGATGCTCTCTCACCCTGGCGGCAGGCTAACTCGCCCCTGAGGCTCCTCTCTCTCTCTTTCTCCCGTCGACTCTGGAGTCTAACGACCGACATTTATTGGCGAGTGTCGTCGTCTGCCGCCTGCTCATAAACTAACCACTGTCGGGGAAGAAGACGGGGGGGGGACACAAGGTGGAGTGAAGCCCCCCTCCTACCTTCTGCTCTCCAGCCAGCACCACCACCTCTTCCACCCCGCAGCCTGCTGCAGGAGCCAGAGGAGGCGACGCCTCCTCCTCCTCCTCCTCCTCCTCCTCCTCCTCCTCCACCGCAGCAGCAGCAACAAGCAGCAGCATGCTCAACTCTGTGTGGTACGCTAAAAAGATGGGCCGCCGCATCATGGGCACCCTGAGGAAAACCAAGAGGCTCCACCGGCGCCTGCTGGTAGGTCGCCCCCTCCTCCACCCTCCACCCTCCACCCTCCCATTCATAGAAACATAAATCCTCCACAAGGTGAGGAGGAGGTGGGGGACTAGTGGCATTAGTCTTTTTCTACAGAATGTGTACATGTGATCATGCTCCGACGTGTGTGTGTGTGTGTGCGTGTGTGCGTGTGTGCGTGTGTTGTCACGATGTGACGAGGCAGCAGAGGGAAAACTTGCAACAGGAGACGATGTTGCTGCTGCGTCATGTGTCGGATCAGGTTTCATGCAGAACCCGTCACATCTGGTTGAATTCTGCTCCGTACGTTTAGAAACTCTGTCGTCCACCGTCCTGTTTTGTGTCGTCATCGTCAGATAAACAAGTGAGGAGTGTGTGTGTGTGTGTGTGTGTGTGGTAGGAGATCTGAGGTGATTTGTTGATAAGGCAGCAGCATGTTTCAGCAGCAGGGGCGTCCGTCGTCCTCCAGACTCGCGGACGTGCCTAATCGGAGCTGCTGAGCGTTCCGGAGTGTTGAGCAGCTGAGGCTGGTGTTGAGGCTCGATCTCCCTCGTCTCAGATGGAGTGTGTGTCTGCTGCTGCTTCTGTCTGAATACATGTGTGTGTGTGTGTGTGTGTGTGTGTGTGTCGATGTGGAGAGATTCACCTGCATCAACAGCAGCAGCATGTTGTGGGCAGATGTGAGGAACCCCTGCAGTAGCACATGCCTTCCCCAGCGTTGCCTAGCAACCCCCCGGCTCCTGACACACAGCGCTGCCCCACTGCCACAAAAACACACACGCACACACACGTTAACATACATGGAGAAGACTAGTGACACTTAAAGGACAAACAGAAAATCTGAATCAGCTTCACATCTGGAAACAGCTGCTGGAGACCAAACACTGAGTCACTGTGCCCTCAGATCATCATCAGTTAACGTGGCTGATAGTTTTCATGAATTATTCTGTGGAGTCAGTGAACATGTTAAAAAACATTTTGTCTCACAATGTACAGAAAGAGCTCCGCCCCTTTGTCCAGATCCACACCAACATTTAAAGGGGCAGTGAGCATTTTAATCCAATAGACTTCTTGTTAACTTTAATCCAATAGACTTCTTGTTAACTTCAGTGAATATTTCCTCGCGGTCTGCGAGCTGTCGGTTCTGTGCAGAGCTGCAACTAACCATTATTTCATCATCTTTTAAACCTCAGATCTTTTAGATTATTTGTGGCTCGCTGAACTCGACACGTACAAATACGCTGAAGCAGTTTTCTGTAATTATGCACCAAAGATTTGAAACAAACGTCTGCTACCTATTAGACAAGAATCCTCCATAGACACTTTTAAAAACAGCTCAACTCTTATTTTAACCATTATTGAATCTTTACTTTACTTTTAATGTTTTCTTTTTAAATGACCAAAATCCCAAAACAGCCAGAAACTGTAAAAACATCAAATAATATCGTCAGACGCTCCTTTAATAATTCACGTGTGATGTTCGTTTCCGTCAGGATAAATAACCTCATCTTATTCGTCTGAACCACCTGTGTGATCCACAGGTTCTCATGTCTTATAAAATAAGTCAACTGTAGTTTTGTCTTTGTGAGGAGTTAAGACGTTGTGACTGTTTCCACTGAGCTGCAGGACGACGAGACTCGCTGAGTCCAGATGAGACAGGAGGTGTTTGTCAAGCGCAAGCTTTATTCTTCACCACAGATCAGACGTTCAGACGATCAGTTGAATCCATCACAGCTCGTGTCCGTGGACGAGATCATGAAACGTGGCCTGTAGGTGGAGCTGCAGACTCACAGCAATCTGGACTCAGAAGGTCTGAGAAGTGTCAGAGTCTCACGTGGATCTTTACATCTGCTGCTGACCAGATGAATGTTTATTGACTCTGACGTTATCCTGTGGATCCAGATTCCTGCCTCGCTGTGGAACAACAACATGTAGATATTCATACGGATGCAGAACCAATATGTGATGATACGGTTCATGAGACGAGGCGTTCGGGGACGGACAGACAGTCAGACTCTTATCTCACCATGTTGAAGACAGGACGCTGTTTTTTGTCTTTTCATCAACTCGTCATTCCTCGACAGGGAGAGGAGGTGATGATGTCATGGTGTGTGAAGACGTCGACTCGTTGGAGGGACTGAGTTCAGGGATGATTCAGAAGTATTTAATCTCTCAGTTATTAAATATAGTCATAATCTTTCTAACTTCAAGTCCCAACAGTTACAAGTTCCACTTGTTTGCAGGAAAATGATTTCGTAGAGAAACAACTTCATGTCCCTTAAAAACTAACTCATCAATCAAAGTATGGTTTCATCAGTATCAAATCTCTAATAAATAAACCAGACCATCTTTCCTCTCGGGACACACGTGATGCGTTCAGGTCCACGACGCTGTTTCAGTCCGGTGGCGTGACGACGTGTGAACACACTGACTCTGCCTCTGAGCAACATCATGTGAACACAACAGACTGTGGAGCAGCAGCAGAGTCGCTGCAGCTTCCTGCCGCCGCCGACCGGGCGTCCTCGTCGCATTCCTCCCTCGCTGCTGACGCTGACACGAGCGACGCTGCGCCTGAGTCCGGGGGCGACATTGATTATTCATGCTCCCGGTGGAGCCGCCCCCATCCTCGCGCTGACATGTGCCACGCTCGCTGAAGCTCGTTAATTGGCAGGGGAGCGAGAGAAGACGAGTGGGGGGGGGGGCGTCACAGAGGAAGAGCAGCTGAGGGGGGAGGGGGGAGTGTTGCCGTGGTGCTGGAGCCTCAGTAGCAGGATTGAGTTTGGATCAGTCGCCGTCACGCTGCAGAGACGGAGCGAGCCTGTGAAGAACCCGTCCATCATCACTGAACCTCCTCGTCCCGGGAACATGACCACACATTACCTCCGGCAGGAGTTCACCCCCGGCGCCCTGAGCGGCGCCGAGGAGAAGCTCCCGCGGGTCAACATCAACCTGCAGGAGTCCATCGCCCACCTGCACCCGCTCCAGAGGCAGCACGCCATCCAGCTCCACCGGCAGCGGCAGCTGCAGCTGGCGGCGGCGACTCGCCCACAGGGGCAGCAGGCGTCTCTGTCCACCTTCACCTCGTGCGCCGTGCCGGCGTCCTGCCGGGCTCGGAGTCGGTTCCTCAACCTGCGGGACAGCGTGAAGAAGAGTCCGACCAAGAGCACGGCCAAGGTGCTCGGCAGCAGCCACGCCGCCAACAGGCCGGAGATCCCCTGGGTGCCCTTCGGCTTCGGTCAGGTAACGACGAGACGACGCCTGGTTCTGTCACAAGCAGCGACGAGGTCGTGGCTCTGACTCGACCACGGCGTTAGTGAGATACAGGAAGTTAATGGGGCTACTTGAACAACCATGTCCGTGTGGCTCTATAAGCCGATCGGTAACGAAGTGTCGGAAACTCGTGAAAACTTATATGATCGCTCCCTGTTTTCCTGTGTCAGACTCGAAACAGAACTGAATGAAGTCGTGAGTAAACAGACGAGCAACATTATCTAGCAACAGAACCACGTCGTGAAGCCGAGATACGACCGGTTCTGGAGCCGCACTCGCTCTGGTCCTGAGTGAAACAAGGACCCGTGGTTCGAAAAGAAACAGTTCACAGCAAAGACTCACTGAGTTTCAGAGTCTTTGTTCCTCTGACGCTCCACAAAGTATCTCAGCCACGATTCATCACTGTCTTTACTTTTGGCCTGAAGATCTTTTATTGAGTCAGTTGTTGTGGAGCTGCGTGTGAGTGGACAAGATGTGACGGACGAACCTCGAGTCAGTGGGAACTGAAAGAATCCTGCTCCCGTTTGTTGTGTCTGGAGATTCACCGATACCCGATACCAGTATCAGGTAACGGGTCTGATACTCTGCTCATGTACTCATACTTGTACTCATAGAACTACTCCGCGACACAGCGTCCACAGCGACAGGTGAGAAGGTCGGCGGCGTCGAGCGGAGGAGGAGGAGCAACGTCAGCGATTTGTGGCAAAAACACGCAAACTACAAAAACAAAAAGCTGACACTGACGGTCATAATGTTTCATGCTACAAGCACAGTAAAAGCCGCGACGCCACAAGTTCCAAAGGTATTTTTCTTCTTTTCAATTTGTGATGACATCACGACGGTCTAAGGACGATAGTGTGAAACAGGAAGTGAGTGAATCTGACACCGGTCGTCGCGCTGAAACGTTGAATGTGTCTCGTTGCTGACGAGGTTGAATAAAACAAAACCCTGTTGACTGCTCGTAGGTTTGAAGTCCTTGAAAAGGTCCTTGAATGTCCTTGGAAGAGGAGTTGAGAGTCTCACGTTCATCGGGAAACATTGAAATAATTTACACTATATTGTTACTTAGTTTGTGAAAGTTTCGACTGACGAGGTGCGAAACTTCATAACTTTATTATCATCAACTTGTGTTTGATTGACATTTAGCTGCACAGTGAAGTGGTGTGTGTGTGTGTGTGTAGGTGTGTGTGTGTGTGTAGGTGCGTGTGTGTGTGTGTGTGTGTAGGTGCGCGTGTGTGTGTGTGTAGGTGCGCGTGTGTGTGTGGGTGGGTGTGTGTGTGTGTGTGTGTGTAGGTGCGTGTGTGTAGGTGCGTGTGTGTGTGTGTGTGTGTGTGTGTGTGTGTGTTTGTGTGTGTGTAGGTGCGTGTGTGTAGGTGCGTGTGTGTGTGTGTAGGTGTGTGTGTGTAGGTGCGTGTGTGTGTGTGTGTGTGTGTAGGTGCGTGCGTGCGTGCGCCTGACGATCAGACTTGTTGTGGTCCTGGTTTCTTCTGGTGTCTCGTGGCGTGTGATGATGAGGTCTCTGCTCAGAGATCCTGTCCACACACAGGAGCGCTCACTCCCCCATCAACTCCTGCTGAGTGAACTCTGTCGTCTGTGAGTTTGTTCTGTTGGATCAGTTAAGTGCTGTGAGCAGCGGCGCTCCAGATGCAGCTGTCGGATCAATGTGGTCAATGTGCGGAGGCTAATTTTAGCCTCTGTTTGTTTTTCCGCGTTCTGCTGCTGCAGCACAAACTCTTCATCCTCTTCACCCGGCTCGCAGGTTCTTTGATTATGTTGAACTGTCCAGTTTAAAATCAAATATGAAAAATAAATAATCAGATCTTTCTTCATTCATGAAACAAACAACAACATTCACACTGACGGAGATATTTAAACGTGCTAGTCGGTGCTAATACTCTGCTGCTTTTTAAATAATCACTAAAAGGACATCCCCCCGCTGAGACACTACCCAGGGACTGAGGATTCAACACACACACACACACACACAAACACACATTCTCTCTAATCTTCTCAGAGCAGCAGATGTTCAGACATCAGGATCGTCTGAGAAGTGTCAGGTAATCTGTCAATCACAGAACGTCTGACTCCTCCCAGTTGGCGCAGCGGCACGATCGAAACAAACGCACACGAGACGGGTCAACATCCACATGCATACATCATCATCATCATCCTCCTCCTCTCTATCTGTACTGCTCTGTGTTGGTCTGACCTTTGACCCCTCACCATGCTATTGTCCAGCAGGTCGAGGCTCCGCCTTCCTCCATAATCCCTGTGATCCCAATCTCACCAATCCCAGCAGAGACCACCGTCATCCCACCGACCTCAAAGGTTTTTGTTTTGTTTTTTGTTTTCCTCTTCCTCCTCTCGTCTTCCTCCTCTTCGTCTTCCTCCTCTATTCTTCGTCTTCCTCCTTTCATCTTCCTCTTCCTCCATCCATCTGTACGTTTCTCTCCTGTGCTGTTTGGCTGCTCGTCTTTCCGTTGCCGTGGCTGCACAGCGTCTGGCCGCATGTCTGCAGTTGCATGTCACTGATGAACTGAGCAGATTAGAGCGAGGACAAGCGGGGGGGAGATGTGCCACTTCCCCTGTCTGACTCCTGTCAGTCCTTGTGTCTGCTGCCGGGCAGAGCGAGGGCGAGCGAGGCGGAGGTTAATGTTTAAGGCCTAATGGAAGAGGAAGAAGAATCTCTGTCCTGCAGGATTTAATTTGATAGATATATGTTTTGTCTTCATGCTTCATCACTGTATCTTCTGCAGCGTGACGTGTCACCACGTACGTCGTACCGCACCCCGTCCGTCCGCACTCATCTCAGCTTCCTGTGAAACGAGTGTGATGTCGCCGCTGCCTTTTCTGTGGTTCAGTGTGTGTGGTTGTGGAGGGGGCAGAGCTCTGAAGCGGCTCAGGTGCATTATGGATGTTGATGTTATTATTTTACTGTACTCTTGTGTGTTCTGTCCTCAGGCCAACCCTCCCCCCGTGGTGGTGAACACCGACAGCCTGGACACGCCCCCTTACGTGAGTTCACCTGCTCAAACAAAATTCATCAGCTGAGAGGTCACAGGGTCACAGGGTCACAGGGTCGTTCCTGTAATGTTTGTCTGTGAATAAATATTAGATCCTGATTGTATGGAGGAAACAGTTTCCAAGACAATACATATACATATACACATATATATGTGTGTTTGTGTGTATGTATATGTTTTTAACCTTAAACTTTATCATAACTAACTAAATAAACAAAGAGTTAAATGAAGAAGATTTTCTTCTTTCCGTGTCATATAAATATAAATTCACAGATTTTCTTCAAAGTTTATTATTTAAGTTTTCATGTCAAATATAAACACTGATGCTGATTATGACTCATACCAGATGATTTTCATCAGGGACAGTGATGTCATCTGAACGTTCAGGGCTTCAGCGAATGAGCAGCGAGTCTCTGAGGCGTCGCCCAATTGGTCGGTTCTTTTTTACACATCACTCCCCTGAAGTATGCACGTCGGCCTCTTCTGGCCAACACGAGTATTACAACAGATTAAAAACAGAAATATAAAACTGATTGAATTGGCCGCTCGGGGCTTCCCTACTTTCTGATGACACCTTTCAAACATCAGGCTACTTCTTCTTCTCGTCTCAGGAGGTTGAAAAGTTATAAATAAGTGTTTAATAAGAGTTACTGCTCTCATGGATCGAAGCTGAATGTGAAGATTGAACACACTGACAGCTGCTGATGGATCACCATGGTAACCGATGGGTGTGTGTGTGTGTGTGTGTGTGTGTGTGTGTGTGTGTGTGTGTGTGTGTGTGTGTGTGTGTGTGTGTGTGTGTGTGTGTGTGTGTGTGTGTGTGTGTGTGTGTGTGTGTGTGTGTGTGTGTAGGTGAACGGGACGGAGGCCGACTATGAGTACGAGGAGATCACGCTGGAGAGGGTGAGGCATCGCTCCACTTTTATCTGCTGTTTCTTTGAAACTCTGCGGAGCACACATTTATTTTTTGAGCTGCATCGGTTAATCGATAAGTAAATTAATCGCCAACGTTTTTGATAATCAATTAATCAGTTCAAGTAGTTTTTATGGAGGAAAACGTCAAAATTCTCTGATTTCAGCTTCTTAAATATGAATACGTTCTGGTTTGTTTGCTCATCTGTGACAGTGAACTGAAGATTTTTGGTGTGTGAACAAAAAAAACCATCATGTTGTGGTTTTCGGAAACACAATCGACATTTTAAGAACAAAAAAACAAATTGATTAATGGTGAAAATGATTAATTGATTATGAAAATAATTATTAGTTGCTTAGAAAAATATGTTTTTTATTGTTCTTTTATCACAACGTTCGTCTGCAGCTCGGTGACGAGCAGGAGAAACATCGAGCACAGTGAATCTGTGTTTATTATTTATATTATTATTATTATTATTATTATTATTATTATTATTATATATATATTCTGTCAGACATTCATTATCAGTCGTCTGTGGTTTCCAGGGCAACTCGGGTCTGGGCTTCAGCATCGCCGGCGGAACAGACAACCCTCACATCGGTGAAGACCCCAGCATCTTCATCACCAAGGTCATACCTGGAGGGGCCGCCGCCCAGGACGGACGGCTCAGGTGAGACCACACACACAGGTTTAGACACCGCAGTTAGAGCTGGTGTCTTATTACCCAGAATCCCCTGCTGCGCCCTGCTGCCTTTCACTACCTCATCTATAATGCATCGCATTGACACACCTGATCCAGGTGAGGAGGAGGAAGATGAAGATGATGAAGATGATGGTGATTCTCAGGTTGCTTTAAAATTGAAGCTCATGTTTCCGTCTAAAAGCTCCGGTCGGTCACAGATGTAGAGAAACACATTGGGAAGACTCACTGATGTCTGGTGTGTGTGTGTGTGTGTGTGTGTGTGTGTGTGTGTGTGTGTGTGTGTGTGTGTGTGTGTGTGTGTGTGTGTGTGTGTGTGTGTGTGTGTGTGTGTGTGTGTGTGTGTGTGTGTGTGTGTGTGTGTGTGTGTGTGTGTGTGTGTGTGTGTGTGTGTGTGTGTGTGTGTGAGCGACACAGGACCAATGATTCATAAAAACAAACAGGTCTAAACCTCAGAAGATTACGTTCTGATAGTATTAAATATGTATACCTCATTAATCAATGAAATAACACACACGCGCACACGTTAAATATGACATTATATATTTTTGTTGCGTTACGTTATGTTACTCAAGCAAGTAACAGAAAACAACAGGTGAGAAAATCTGCCCAGTGATGTCGGGAGGATCTCAACGCTGATTGGCTCTCGTGACACCCTAGTATTTTAGCTTGAGTTCATATGTTTCAACTCGCAGTCGATCTGTTGTTGCACGACAATATTTACATATGACGTCAACGCAGCGACTGATGACGTGACAACGTGTATGTGTGTGTGTTCCAGGGTCAATGATGTCATCTTGAGAGTGAACGAGGCGGACGTCCGAGACGTGACCCACAGCCGAGCCGTGGAGGCTCTGAAGGAGGCGGGCTCTCTGGTGCGACTCTACGTGCGGCGGAGGAAACCGGTGTCGGAGAAACTAATGGAGCTCAAACTGGTGAAAGGACCGAAAGGTAAGAGACGCTGCAGCGTGTGGTCACTTCTCGACTGTGGCTCCGCCCCCCCTCACCATGTCCTGGCGTGTTGCAGGTCTGGGCTTCAGCATCGCAGGCGGAGTCGGGAACCAGCACATCCCCGGAGACAACAGCATCTACGTCACCAAGGTCATCGAAGGTGGAGCCGCACACAAAGACGGGAGGCTGCAGATCGGAGACAAGCTGCTGGCTGTGAGTGTCATGACGTCATCACAACCTCTTAGTCCCGCCCCCCAGGTGAACAGTAGTGTTTGTCCCGCCCCCCCAGGTGAACAGTGCTTGTCTGGAGGAGGTGACCCATGAACACGCCGTCACTGCCTTGAAAAACACTCCTGACGTCGTCTACTTGAAAGTGGCTAAACCCAACAGTGTCTTCATGAACGACAGCTTTGCGCCGCCCGACCTCACCAACTGTGAGTCATCACTCTTCCTCTTCCTCTTCCTTCCCCACAGCAACAACCGGGAACATGGTTTTCATCCCGCGGATGTAATAAATATAAACCAGCGTTTAAATCGATCCTGATAATCAGACACAGACAGACAGACAGACAGACAGGTGGAAACAGACAGACCGACAGACAGACAGACAGACAGGTGGAAACAGACAGACCGACAGACAGACAGACAGACAGGTGGAAACAGACAGACAGACAGACGGGTGGAAACAGACAGACCGACAGACAGACAGACAGACAGGTGGAAACAGACAGACAGACAGACGGACGGGTGGAAACAGACAGACAGACAGACAGACAGACAGACAGGTGGAAACAGACAGATAGACAGACAGACAGACAGGTGGAAACAGACAGACAGGTGGAAACAGACAGACAGACAGACAGACAGACAGACAGACAGACAGGTGGAAAAAGACAGACAGACAGACAGACAGGTGGAAAAAGACAGACAGACAGACAGGTGGAAACAGACAGACAGGTCTAAGGTAACTAGGTAACGTCTCAGGCTGTGTCCGAAATCTCCCCCTAACTACTGTAAAGTGCCTTCGCCATTTTGTAGTGGTGTCTGAAATCACCCCTAGATGTCATATACCCTATCAGGTGCACTGATTGTATCCCAGAATGCATCATGAAATGTAGTGGACATCCGATGGTCACTAACTTAGCAATATAGACCATGATGCGTTGCGCTCGCTGAGGGAAGAGACGAGACGACGGCGGTGCAGCAGCAACACGTCTCAGCCTTCTCTCTCTTCCCGCTCTATTTCGCCTCATTTTTGTCAAAAACCATTGAATAATGGGGAAAATACACACGGACAAGTTGATATTCGCGGGTATTTTATTGAGACAAGCTAGAGCAGTTTTGTTTAGCAGGAAGGAGAAATGTGATTTGTGATGCTAAAATAATATAAGAACAGAGCAACGTTGACATAATGCTCCTTTATTTAAAGAAAACTAATACGTATTACGTATATACAAGTGTAAAATAAATAATTTAAATACAATGGGATCGTCCACCGGCCGGCGTCGTTGTAGTTACGTCATAAGCCTGCGACGAAAATGTAATTCAATTAAATTCAATTCAAT
>NC_061519.1:27582500-27585000 GCF_022379125.1 Scophthalmus maximus
ACGCCTTTTTTTAATTCAGTTATTTATATTTATATTTTTCTTGTTTTTATTCCTCTTTATTTTTCCACATTTATTCTCCAGATATGTAATGTTTCCATAGCAGCAGTTAATTATTGAGACTTTATTCTGAAAAACAAAGAAACCGGAAGTTTGTTCTTCTGTTGTTAGTCGATGAAGAAGGTGAAGTTGGTTCCTGGTTCCTCCTCTTCCTCCTCTACCTCCTCCACAGCTTCGTCTCTTCATCTGTCACAGAATCATAACCCGTTCTTTTTGTTTCAGGAGGTTTTATGATATGAAGTGAAAATAGAACATGAAATACATATTTTCATTTCTGCTGTTCGTCACATCCACTAAACTCTGAAACAGTTTGTCTCCAGGTGTTTTTTATTTTAAATTCTTCACAGTTCTTTATAGAACATGAACATTAATAACTTACTGTAGTTTGGTTCAACTTCTCTTCTCCATTTTTCCAAAAATTGAATATATTTAAATTAGTCTGAAATTATTTTGACAGTGAAGAGAAACGAGATGCATTTTTTTCTGCTTCATGTGAAATAATAAGAAAATGCATGTGAAAATATAAAAAGAGATATGAATAATACAAGTTGATTGACAGCTTGCGCTTCCAAGATAGAGATGAAATAGAACCAGGAAACAGGAAACGTTTCCTCTCAGAGCTCCGTGATCGTTTCATGATTATTGATCATTGATTATTAAATATGCTGCTGATTCATTTCCTGCAGCTCAGATTCGGCTAGTTCTTTGACACACGATGATTTCAGCCTCATACTGCTGTTTGATGACGTCATCGTTCAAAGTCAGGGGAGAGTTATGAAGGGTTATGAAGGGTTATGAAGGGTTATGAAGGGTTGTGAAGGGTTATGAAGAGTTGTGTATTTGTGTTCACGGTTCCCGTTTGTCCCGGCGGTTTGTGTTTCTATTGGTGTTTGAATTATAAATGTTCGTGACCGTCATCGACCTGTGGCGGCGGCTCGGAGCAAAGGCTCATGGGAAAGCGCTGCTCCCGGCTGACTGGGCGTGTCCTGTGTGTTTTGCTGTGATTTCAGAACACGTGACCTCAAACGCCAGCGATAGTGAGAGTAGCTACCGTAAGTGTGACGCCGCTCGCCGCTGATGACTGACAGTAAACACTAACCCCCCCTCCACTGACCACATTAATGAGCACAAACTGCTGATTGGCCGACAACAGCATGACCTCACACACAGTTTAGCTCCTCCATAATGCTGCTGAACGACCCCTGACCTCATGAGCGTCTGTTTGTACACGACTCCTGCATGGACACACACACACACACACACACCAGACGATGCTTTTAGATCATTTCAGTGTAGTTGGTTGTAATGCACAGCTTCACCACTAGAGGTCAGTGAGTCGGACGCGATCAGAGGATGAGTCACTACATCAGATTTAACTGAACCTGAACTTTAAACTCAAAAGAAACTTTCGATCGAAACAAACAGATGAATTATCATCACATGACCTTTTTATTTTAAACAAGTTGTTTATGTTCAGTGACACGGTGAAGAATTGGCGTCTGATTGGAAGAACACGTGAACATCTTTTCTTTCTGCAGCCGGTCGGAGTTCGTCGACATTTCCGTTCTTTTCTTTTTGCTGAGCAGAAGAAGGTTAAATAATCTTAATCGTCTTTATCAACAGTTGATTTAATAAACATGTTCATCTTCAGCTCAGAAGAAAACAAACAGGTTCACGTTCATCAAACATCAGATCACAGAAACTAAAACTTCACATTAATAACTAATAAACCTTGTTTCCTTCACTGACACCCTCTTCATCTCCATCCTCCACCTCGTCATCATCCCTCGCTCAGTTTAACGTGTGTGTGTGTGTGTGTGTGTGTGTGTGTGTGTGTGTGTGTGTGTGTGTGTGTGTGTGTGTGTGTGTGTGTGTGTGTGTGTGTGTGTGTGTGTGTGTGTGTGTGTGTGTGTGTGTGTGTGTGTGTGTGTGTGTGTGTGTGTGTGTGTGCAGGTGGACAGGAGGAGTACGTTTTGTCGTATGAACCCGTCGTTCAACACGAAGGTAAGACACTTGTAACTTTACAGGATATGAGCAAATTTTTAAGGTCAAAATTTTCTAAAAGTAGAATAAGTAAACAGGTCGGTTCTTCGACATCATCATCATCGTCGTCGTCGTGTGTTGATCTCTGACAGTCAACTACACTCGTCCCGTCATCGTCCTCGGCCCCATGAAGGATCGGATCAACGACGACCTCATCTCAGAGTTCCCCGACAAGTTTGGATCCTGCGTCCCGCGTGAGTCCGCTCACAACTACATCTACATCTATCTATATATATATATAAATACATATATCTACATCTACACCTGCAGAGTCGTATCTCTTTAATATTTGAATCTGGTCAAATGAAATCATAATGATGATCTTCCTCTTCCTTCCTCCTCTTCCTCAGATACGACCCGACCGAAGCGAGACTACGAGGTCGACGGCAGAGATTATCAC
>NC_061519.1:27590000-27602500 GCF_022379125.1 Scophthalmus maximus
TCACAAAATGAATGTTTCCATGGAGACGACAGACGTTTGATTTTCAGGCAGCTTTTATTGTCAACAGTGAACAGCAGACAGGCGTGACCTTTGACCCTCATCATACAGGTCCAGTAGACGAGCAACAGGACGACGACATGGAGGAAATAAATAAAAACCAAAACAAAAGCTAAAAGTCTCCACGCTGCAAAAAATCCAACAAAACAACAAGATTCAAATAAATTCATGAAAAAGTCTGTTAGAAAAACTCTGGTTTCTTTTGGTTTGTTTCTTCATCGCTGTGCTTCTGGAACACACTCACACACACTCTCTCTCTCTCTCACACACACACACACACACACTGTACACTGAACAGATCAAAGCTTCAGTATTTACACTCGTATTTTTTTAGAATTCTTGATCGACAAGGTGGGTGGGGTCACCCGGTCACTCTCGACCAATCAGCAGTTGCTGTTCTTGAACTCTCCGTTCTCAGTGATGGACAGTTTGGTGGGGTTGCTTGGCGACAGGCCGTTGTGCAGGTTGACCGCGCTGTAACGCTCCTTCACCTGCGTCAGCGCCGCCACCAGCCGTGAGTTCGCCGCGTCCAGGGAGTCGATCCTCTTCTCCTGATTGGATACGAGAGGGAGGCGGGACAGGAAGTCAGACTGACAGTTATCAGAATAAGAGGAGGGCTGATGACGATACGACCGTCGGGTTAAAACCACAACATCACAATCAATAAAATACATAATCCCTGGATTATTCCGACGTCGGCGTTTCTTCTTCGGGTCACAGTTCGTTTGTTCGAGTCAATTTAAGGAATAAAGGTTTAGATTCAAATTCATAATGATTTAAAATTTAACAGTTAAACTTTTATTTTATTTTGAAAGTCGTCTTACTTTTAAATTAAGTGATGATAAATAAAGTATTGATCCATTATTTAATCATTTAAAATGTAATTTAAAAAAATCTCAGACTAAATGGAAAAAGTTTAATTTTGATTGAAATCAGATTTAGTGAAAGTTAATTTATGGAGGTTTATTTAATGGATAAAAACATTTACTTGACTGGATAAAGTTACATACGAATTTAAATTAATGGTTATATTTATTTCGATTTAATCTGTTTTGTGTGGTTTTGAGCCGACAGCTGAGAAACAGGAAACAGGAAACAGGAAGTGTGCGGGCGGCAAACATCAAACCAACTAAATAAAAGAAGTGAGACTGAAGCAGGAAGTGAGATTCACCTGTGACTCGACGCCGTTGCATCGTTTTATTTTTAAAGACAGGCTGTGGTGGTCGGGGGGGGGGGGGCAGCAGCCAAACAGAAACCAGACGAGCTCAGAGCCAATCACAGCAGACGGTCGTTTTAGGAAACAAAGGTTCAAAGGTCACGTGTTTCTGTCCAGATCAACATGATGTCATCAGATAATCTGATGACATCATGTTGATTAGGTTACATCCTGTGTCGACAGAGTCCATCACCGTGACAGGTGCATGGTGGGGGAGGGGGCGGGGCCACAGTCACTTGCCTGTTTGGTTTATTTCACATCCGTTACTGACCTGGAATCAGTGGAGAGATGATAAGAGGCGGAGCTACTGTGAGCGCTGTGGACGGAGCTACATTATGTAACGGTTTCCCTGACAAACGTGATGTTTGTCTTCGTACCTGAGCGTCGATGATTTTCTGTTTGGCCTCGATCACAGACGCCATCTCGGCGTGGTCACGTCTCAACTCGTCCTCCACCGCCATGAGTCTACGCACACACAGAGACACAAACACACACACACACAGAGACACACACACACACAGAGACACACACACACAGAGACACACACACACACACACAGAGACACACACAAACACATACAGACACACACAGAGACACACACAGATACACACACACACACACAGAGACACACACACACACACAGAGACACACACACACACAGAGACACACACACACACAGAGACACACACAGAGACACACACACACACACACACACACAGAGACACACACACACACAGACACACACACACAGAGACACACACACAGAGACACACACAGAGACACAGAGACACACACACACACACACACACACACACACACACAGAGACACACACACACACACACAGAGACACACACACACACACAGAGACACACACAGAGACACACACACACACACACAGAGGCACACACACACACACACACACAGAGACACACACAGGCATACAAAATATGCGTTAATAAAAGGGAGCCAATTAAAAGCTGTGTCTCCGATGAGGGGGTGCGGTCTCCAGGGGGCTTGTCTACCTGCAGATGATGCTCTTCATCTGTGCGTCCTTCTCCTCCTGCTGCCTCCTCAGTCGCTCCTCACTCTCCTCCAGACGCTTCTTATACTCGAGCAGCAGCTTCTGCATCTGATGCTCCTGCGTCTGCAGCCGCCGCTCGTACTCCTCCAGGCGCCGCGCCGACCCCCGCAAGCGCTCCTTCAGACGGGAGATCTCCTGCTCGTACTGACACGGGAGGGAGGGGTCAGTCAGCACGCCGCGGGGGAGGGGTTACGGGAGACGTGGGGAGGACAGGAAGGAAAGGGACGTGGGGAGGAGAGAAGACGAGGCGAGGGGAGGAGACCAGCTGAGGAGAGGAGACGAGGCGAGGGGAGGAGACGAGGGGAGGAGACTAGGTGAGGGGAGGAGACTAGGTGAGGGGAGGAGACGAGGTGAGGGGAGAAGACGAAGCGAGGGGAGAAGACGAGGGGAGGAGACTAGGCGAGGGGAGGAGACGAGGTGAGGGGAGGAGACGAGGGGAGGAGACTAGGTGAGGGGAGGAGACGAGGTGAGGGGAGGAGACGAGGGGAGGGGAGGAGACGAGGGGAGGAGACGAGGTGAGGAGACGAGGGGAGGAGAGGAGACGAGGTGGGGGGGGGGGACGAGGGGAGGAGACTAGGCGAGGGGAGGAGACGAGGTGAGGGGAGGAGACGAGGGGAGGAGACTAGGTGAGGGGAGGAGACGAGGTGAGGGGAGGAGACGAGGCGAGGGGAGAAGACGAGGGGAGGGGAGGAGACGAGGGGAGGGGAGGAGACGAGGGGAGGAGACGAGGTGAGGAGACGAGGTGGGGGGGGGACGAGGTGAGGAGAGGAGACGAGGTGAGGGGAGAAGACGAGGGGAGGGGAGAAGACGAGGGGAGAAGACGAGGGGAGGGGAGGAGACGAAGGGGAGGGGAGGAGACGAGGGGAGGAGACGAGGGGAGGAGAGGAGACGAGGTGGGGGGGGGGACGAGGTGAGGAGAGGAGATGAGGTGAGGAGAGGAAACGAGGTGGGGGGGGGACGAGGTGAGGAGAGGAGACGAGGTGAGGGGAGGAGACGAGGTGAGGGGAGGAGACCAGATGAGGAGAGGAGACGAGGTGAGGGGAGGAGACGAGGTGAGGGGAGGAGACCAGATGAGGAGAGGAGACGAGGTGAGGGGAGGAGACCAGATGAGGAGAGGAGACGAGGTGAGGGGAGGAGACGAGGTGAGGGGAGGAGACGAGGTGAGGGGAGGAGACGAGGTGAGGGGAGGAGACGAGGGGAGGGGAGGAGACGAAGGGGAGGGGAGGAAACGAGGTGAGGGGAGAAGACGGGGGGAGGGGAGAAGACGAGGGGAGAAGACGAGGGGAGGGGAGGAGACGAAGGGGAGGGGAGGAGACGAGGGGAGGAGACGAGGTGAGGAGACGAGGGGAGGAGAGGAGACGAGGTGGGGGGGGGGGACGAGGTGAGGAGAGGAGATGAGGTGAGGAGAGGAAACGAGGTGGGGGGGGGGACGAGGTGAGGAGAGGAGACGAGGTGAGGGGAGGAGACGAGGTGAGGGGAGGAGACCAGATGAGGAGAGGAGACGAGGTGAGGGGAGGAGACGAGGTGAGGGGAGGAGACGAGGTGAGGGGAGGAGACGAGGTGAGGGGAGGAGACGAGGTGAGGGGAGGAGACGAGGTGAGGGGAGGAGACGAGGTGAGGGGAGGAGACCAGATGAGGAGAGGAGACGAGGTGAGGGGAGGAGACGAGGTGAGGAGAGGAGACGAGGGGAGGAGACGAGGTGAGGAGAGGAAACGAGGTGGGGGGGGGGGGGACGAGGTGAGGAGAGGAGACGAGGTGAGGGGAGGAGACGAGGTGAGGGGAGGAGACGAGGCGAGGGGAGGAGACGAGGGGAGGAGACTAGGTGAGGGGAGGAGACGAGGTGAGAGGAGGAGACGAGGGGAGGAGACTAGGTGAGGGGAGGAGACGAGGTGAGGGGAGGAGACGAGGGGAGGAGACTAGGTGAGGGGAGGAGACTAGGTGAGGAAAGGAGACGAGGGGAGGAGACTAGGTGAGGGGAGGAGACGAGGTGAGGGGAGGAGACCAGATGAGGAGAGGAGACTAGGTGAGGGGAGGAGACGAGGCGAGGAGAGGAGACGAGGCGAGGAGAGGAGACGAGGGGAGGAGACGAGGTGAGGAGAGGAGACGAGGTGAGGAGAGGAGACGAGGTGAGGAGAGGAAACGAGGTGGGGGGAGGAGACGAGGGGAGGAGACTAGGTGAGGGGAGGAGACGAGGCGAGGAGAGGAGACGAGGCGAGGAGAGGAGACGAGGGGAGGAGACGAGGTGAGGAGAGGAGACGAGGTGAGGGGAGGAGACGAGGTGAGGGGAGGAGACGAGGCGAGGGGAGGAGACGAGGGGAGGAGACTAGGTGAGGGGAGGAGACGAGGTGAGAGGAGGAGACGAGGGGAGGAGACTAGGTGAGGGGAGGAGACGAGGTGAGGGGAGGAGACGAGGGGAGGAGACTAGGTGAGGGGAGGAGACTAGGTGAGGAAAGGAGACGAGGGGAGGAGACTAGGTGAGGGGAGGAGACGAGGTGAGGGGAGGAGACGAGGCGAGGGGAGAAGACGAGGGGAGGAGACTAGGCGAGGGGAGGAGACGAGGTGAGGGGAGGAGACGAGGGGAGGAGACTAGGTGAGGGGAGGAGACGAGGCGAGGGGAGAAGACGAGGGGAGGAGACTAGGTGAGGGGAGGAGACGAGGGGAGGAGACGAGGTGAGGGGAGGAGACGAGGCGAGGGGAGAAGACGAGGGGAGGAGACTAGGTGAGGGGAGGAGACGAGGGGAGGGGAGGAGACGAGGCGAGGGGAGAAGACGAGGGGAGGAGACTAGGTGAGGGGAGGAGACGAGGGGAGGGGAGGAGACGAGGTGAGGAGACGAGGGGAGGAGAGGAGACGAGGCGAGGGGAGGAGACGAGGGGAGGGGAGGAGACGAGGGGAGGGGAGGAGACGAGGTGAGGAGAGGAGACGAGGTGAGGGGAGGAGACGAGGTGAGGGGAGGAGACCAGATGAGGAGAGGAGACGAGGCGAGGGGAGGAGACGAGGGGAGGAGACTAGGTGAGGGGAGGAGACGAGGGGAGGAGACTAGGTGAGGGGAGGAGACTAGGCGAGGGGAGGAGACGAGGGGAGGGGAGGAGACGAGGGGAGGAGACTAGGTGAGGGGAGGAGACGAGGGGAGGAGACTAGGCGAGGGGAGGAGACGAGGGGAGGAGACTAGGTGAGGGGAGGAGACGAGGCGAGGAGAGGAGACGAGGCGAGGAGAGGAGACGAGGTGAGGGGAGGAGACGAGGTGAGGAGAGGAGACGAGGTGAGGAGAGGAGACGAGGTGAGGGGAGGAGACGAGGTGAGGGGAGGAGACGAGGCGAGGGGAGGAGACGAGGTGAGGAGACGAGGTGAGGAGAGGAGACGAGGCGAGGAGAGGAGACGAGGCGAGGAGAGGAGACGAGGTGAGGGGAGGAGACGAGGTGAGGAGAGGAGACGAGGTGAGGAGAGGAGACGAGGTGAGGGGAGGAGACGAGGTGAGGGGAGGAGACGAGGCGAGGGGAGGAGACGAGGTGAGGAGACGAGGTGAGGAGAGGAGACGAGGTGAGGGGAGAAGACGAGGTGAGGAGACGAGGTGAGGGGAGGAGACGAGGTGAGGAGAGGAGACGAGGGGAGGAGACGAGGTGAGGGGAGAAGACGAGGTGAGGAGACGAGGTGAGGAGACGAGGTGAGGGGAGGAGACGAGGTGAGGGGAGGAGACGAGTTGAGGAGACGAGGTGAGGGGAGGAGACGAGGTGAGGGGAGGAGACGAGGTGAGGAGAGGAGACGAGGGGAGGAGACGAGGCGAGGGGAGGAGACGAGGGGAGGAGACTAGGTGAGGGGAGGAGACTAGGTGAGGAAAGGAGACGAGGGGAGGAGACTAGGTGAGGGGAGGAGACGAGGTGAGGGGAGGAGACGAGGCGAGGGGAGAAGACGAGGGGAGGAGACTAGGCGAGGGGAGGAGACGAGGTGAGGGGAGGAGACGAGGGGAGGAGACTAGGTGAGGGGAGGAGACGAGGCGAGGGGAGAAGACGAGGGGAGGAGACTAGGTGAGGGGAGGAGACGAGGGGAGGAGACGAGGTGAGGGGAGGAGACGAGGCGAGGGGAGAAGACGAGGGGAGGAGACTAGGTGAGGGGAGGAGACGAGGGGAGGGGAGGAGACGAGGCGAGGGGAGAAGACGAGGGGAGGAGACTAGGTGAGGGGAGGAGACGAGGGGAGGGGAGGAGACGAGGTGAGGAGACGAGGGGAGGAGAGGAGACGAGGCGAGGGGAGGAGACGAGGGGAGGGGAGGAGACGAGGGGAGGGGAGGAGACGAGGTGAGGAGAGGAGACGAGGTGAGGGGAGGAGACGAGGTGAGGGGAGGAGACCAGATGAGGAGAGGAGACGAGGCGAGGGGAGGAGACGAGGGGAGGAGACTAGGTGAGGGGAGGAGACTAGGCGAGGGGAGGAGACGAGGGGAGGAGACTAGGTGAGGGGAGGAGACGAGGCGAGGAGAGGAGACGAGGCGAGGGGAGGAGACGAGGGGAGGAGACTAGGTGAGGGGAGGAGACGAGGGGAGGAGACTAGGCGAGGGGAGGAGACGAGGGGAGGAGACTAGGTGAGGGGAGGAGACGAGGCGAGGAGAGGAGACGAGGCGAGGAGAGGAGACGAGGTGAGGGGAGGAGACGAGGTGAGGAGAGGAGACGAGGTGAGGAGAGGAGACGAGGTGAGGGGAGGAGACGAGGTGAGGGGAGGAGACGAGGCGAGGGGAGGAGACGAGGTGAGGAGACGAGGTGAGGAGAGGAGACGAGGTGAGGAGAGGAGACGAGGTGAGGAGACGAGGTGAGGGGAGAAGACGAGGTGAGGAGACGAGGTGAGGGGAGGAGACGAGGTGAGGAGAGGAGACGAGGGGAGGAGACGAGGTGAGGGGAGAAGACGAGGTGAGGAGACGAGGTGAGGAGACGAGGTGAGGGGAGGAGACGAGGTGAGGGGAGGAGACGAGTTGAGGAGACGAGGTGAGGGGAGGAGACGAGGTGAGGGGAGGAGACGAGGTGAGGAGAGGAGACGAGGGGAGGAGACGAGGCGAGGGGAGGAGACGAGGTGAGGGGAGGAGACGAGGGGAGGAGACGAGGCGAGGGGAGGAGACGAGATGAGGAGAGGAGAGGAGTCGAGGGGAGGAGAGGAGATGAGGAGAGGAGATGAGACGAGGGGAGGAGATGAGGAGAGGAGAGGAGACGAGGGGAGGAGAGGAGACGAGGGGAGGAGAGGAGATGAGGAGGAGACTTGGTGACAGGTGTGTTTGGTCCGTACCTTCTCTGCGTTCCTCCCTTCCTCTCGGCTCCTCTCTCCTCCTCCTGACTCCTCCCCTTCCTCGTCGTACTGGCCATTGTTGAGGACCCAGGCCGCCGTCCTCTCCACCGGAGACATCGCGACCACCACGGCGTCCGCCGGAGAAGCCCCCTGACTCACAGAGAAGAGGTTCAGATCAGGAGGCTCCACCCCCGAGCCCTGACTTCCTGTCCCGCCGTGACTCACCTGCTGTGGCTGTTTGGTGACGCCCCTCGGGGGAGGAGCCATGTTCTCCGCGGAGCAGGTCGACGGCTGCTGGCGGGTGATGAGGCCGGCAGTGGGCGTTGGCTCGGTGTTGGCGCTGCTGCTGCTGCTGCGCAGCGAGGTGCTGTGCGTGAGGGAGAGTGGCGTCCTGGCTCCGCCCCCTCCTCTGCTCTGCTGCTCCACCTTGACGATGTGGGCAGTGCCCGCCGTCGTGCTCTGTCGGGGGATGGCGACTGCCGTGGCGGTGCCCGGTGGGAGGTCGGGCGGGCCGTGGCGGCGCGCCGTGGAGCACTCCTCGCTCTGCATGCTCCGCCTGCTGCCCAGCTCGTCCAGGCTGCTGTTGGACGCCACCCGACCTTTGACCCCCACCTGGCTGCCGTAGTCGTCCGAGTTGCTGTGGCTGTTGTGGGAACTCTCCGTGCTCAGGTTCTCCGAGCTGGAGTCCTGCCGCAGCGAGTGGGCGGAGCGTGTGGACAGGCTGTGGGCTTGGTTACTTAGGTGGTACACGGGGTTCTGGAAGGACAGCGGCTGAAGGCTGCGCTGTACGCTGACGGACGGGTGCAGAGGCCGCCTCACCTGCGGCGCGCTCTGCGGCTGAGCGTCCCGGGCCGCCGCCCTGATCTGGTGCGACGCCGGCTGGGGGGTCAGGGGGTTAGAGTGAGGGTGGACAAGCAGGGGCGGGGCGTGTCCGACGGAGGCCTGGGAGCCCGCCCTGCTGAGGCGGGGCGGGGCCTCGTGGTGCGCCGGGGCAGCGCCGGGCAGGTTCTGGACATCCTGCAGGTCGACTAGCGAGACGCTGCGTCCGTTGGGCAGCAGGTCGTCTCTCTCCTCCGGAGCCAGCAGGGGGCGCTGACCCCGAACTTGACCCTCCATCCGCTCAGCGCTCGGAGAGTGTAGGCTGCGAACATCACTACACACACACACACACACACACACACACACACACACACACACACACACACACACACACACACACACACACACACACACACACACACACACACACACACACACACACACACACACAGTCAGTCCTCCTCACACCAGCAGGGGGCAGCAGTGGGTTCAGACTGTAAGCTGATTGCTTACCTGTCGACCGGATCCTCAAAGATTCTCTGTAACCCTGATGACAGGCTGCCGCTCATGTTGTGGGCGGAGCCGTGGTCCTGGAAACGCCGCAGCTGCTGCTGCACTGGCGTCGGAGCGACCAGGCAGCGGGAGATGTCTCCCAGAATCCTCGGCAGCGGGCCCAGCTTCGCTACAGTGGCCTGCAGGAAGGAATTTTCACCCTGGAGTCGTTGCGTGTGTGTGTGTGTGCGTGTGTGTGTCAGGATGCAGCGATGGTGGCGAAACAGAACCAAAATGGTGGCAACAGAGAGTCGGGGAGACGGGGTTGGAGGGGGTGGGGGGTGTGGGTGGAGAGGAGAACAACATGAGGGAAACTTAATGGAAACAAAAATCAAACCAACCAGAAGAAACATGCTGAGGTCGAGCTGCAGGAGGTGAGACAGGTGAGACAGGTCAGCCGGGGGGGGGGCATGCTGTGATGGGTTAATGTGGTTAAATGACCTCAAGTGACCTCTGCTTCTGATGTTCATCACTCACACACACACACACACAGACACACGTTAAAGTGACTTCTGTGACCCCTGTGACCTCTGTGACCCCTGCAGGTCACCTGACCTGTGTCTGGTGATGTGTTTAAGGTTCTTCTGGTTTGAACCATGTGACTTGAACGCAGCACGAGACTTGGATTTGATTTATTTTTAATAATCAACCTGCATGTGCAGAAAGACTATGTAAAATCTCTTCTGAATAAATGTGTCTGTTATTGTTCTTAGTTCAGTTTCCACACTCTGACTCACCACCAATTATTATTAGTAAAAATTATTATTATTAATAATTATTATTATGTGGTTTAGTAATTTATCAATTTCGCCAAGGAAGTGATGTTTTCACCTGTCAGTACCTGTCTGTTGTTCTAGTTATATAGTATATATCTATATATACACATATATAAATATATATATATACACACATATATACATATATATATATATATACATATATATTTTCACAACATTCCAGAAGCTTCTTGTCCACAGAAAATATTTTAAAATGATCGAGAGGATTTTAGACATGATGCGTTCAGGTGCTGCTGGGACATTAATGTGAACACACACACACACGCACCTTGTCGAGCTGCGACACCACCTCCCACAGCAGGGCGTGCAGCACCGACAGCTCGCGGCCCAGGTCGATGTAGCCCTCGAAGCCTGGCGTGTTGGTCAGCGTCTCGGGGTTGGAGATCTCCGACAGGAAGCGCATCATCCCCGCCCACTCGTGCTCCAGGAAGTCGTTCATGAAGGCCATGTACTCCTCCTTGTTCCCGAACCTACAGTGCAGACGAGCAAACGCGTGACTCGTCCGGCTTCTCCTCCGATCTTCTGACGCCACAGAGAGTTCGAATCCCCGCTCTGTGGAACGACCTCCCTGAGGAGACTCAGGAACCGGATCCCGGTCCGGCCTGAGGCCGCCGGGTCTGTCGGGCAGCTGAAGGAACTCACTTGGTGAAGTTGGCGAGGTTCTGGATGACCTTGGCGATGAGCGTGAGCGTGCGGGACGTGCGGTCGTCGGGGTACTCCTGCATCAGGCTGAAGAGCGACGGCGACATGATGGCGGGGCAGAGGAAGCGCAGGAAGAGCGAGGCGCTGATCAGACGCTTGCTGATGTCCGGCTGGTGTCCACGGGCGACGCACTGCTGCTTCCACGAGGCGAACACTTCCTTCAGCTCCCGAGGAAACACGCTGCGGAGACAAGGTGATGCTCAGCGTCCGGTTCGGACAGAGTGTGGACGTGAGCGCGAGGCGACCGACTCACCAGTACGAGTTGATGATCTTGCAGAACGCCAGCTCGCAGCACATCTTCAGGTTGCTCTGGTGCTCGGACAGATCGCCGCCGGAGCAGCGGCTCGGATCCACCTCGCAGTTCTCGTCCGACTCGTACAGAGCTTTGATGAACTCGCCTGAGGACGGAGACACGTGGTGAGTCTGAGAGCGCCTGAACCTCGACTGTGACTGAAGAGGAAGATGACGAAGAGTTTGATGATTTAAAGTTTGACGCAGCTAAATAAAGAATTTTAGTTTAAAGAAGCTGAAAATGTACAAGAATAACTTCCTGAGAACATCAGAGCCTTTGATTGGAGGAGGACACAGGAAGTACAAACCTATAAATACATTAACGATGTCAAACTGTTTCATCTTCTCTCCACGACGTTCGCTAGTTCGTCTGTCTGAACTATTTTAAGACTCTCCTGTGAACTGAGGACGATGAAGACGATGAGGGACGATGAAGACTCACCGAGCGCGTCGTGCAGGTACTTCTGTCCCACCAGCTTCAGATACTCCTCGATGGCCTTGGTGGCCAACGTGTTCTCCCTGAAGATCAGGACGTCGTGGTCGGCACATCGATCCACCTCTGACATCACCAGGTCCGTCAGGAAGTCCTGAGCGAGGAGGAAGAGGAAGTGGAGGAGGAAGAGGACATGATGAGCAAGTCTGCATGTGATACTGCGATTTTATTTCCAATCAAATCTCTAACAAATACAGTTTTATTTAATACAATGTTTTATTCAAATAAGCCAAAACAGGCTGAGCTAACATAAGCCAAGCTAAACTAAGCAAAGATAAGATATAATTATAATAAGCTGATGTGAGCTCAGCGCTCTGGGGGGGGGGCTCCGGACCTTGGCCCTGCCGGTGCTCTGCAGGATGTGGACCAGGGCGCAGGCCATCTCCTCCTTGTTCTTCACGCTGATGACGGGCTCCAGCACCGAGCACAACATGGTGTAGTTGTTGGTGACGAACTCGGCGAACTCCTTGTACTGCTCCATGGGCAGGATGGAGATGGTCTGGTAGCGGGACTTGATGCGGATCGACGGCCCGCCCCCCTTGGCCTTGCTGGTGGTGGGCGTGCTGACCGGGTACCACTTCTCCACAAACTGCCGGCCCGTCACGCCCGACACCGGGATGTTGACCAGGCCCACGTAGTTGTTCTTGTCCTTCTTCTTCTTCTTGTCCACGTCGCGGTACACGTGCACGGTGACGCTGTGCACGGCCGGCAGGCCGGAGAAGTCGAAGTACTCGCCCCAGAACAGGCCGTCGTGCCGGGTCTTGCTGGTGGTGCGGGCGTACAGGACGTCGTCCAGACACAGCTCGCAGAAGTACTTCTTCTTGGGCGGCAGGTCTTTGGCCTCGATGATCCACAGCCGCAGCAGGTTGTCCGCCCGGCGACAGTTGTCCTGGAAACACGGACACAGTGTGAGGGAGTCGACCGATGGAACCAAGAGGCAGAAAACATCAGGATGATGTTTATTAACAGACTGTCACACGTTGCTACAGTTTAGACCAACAGACTGATTCTACTGGTGAACGTCAGCTGTCCGGCTTGTTCACCGTGAACACGCCAACTGACGTACCCCACAAAAGCTCAAAGGGCAAACTCGAGCCCGACCTACGTATGTTGATCTTTAAACCGACGATGCTGATATTATAGAAATATCAGAGTCAGAGACTCAAAGAAGAAAGTCACCATAAATGAATAATGATTTTTATCTTCCCGTCAAAGTTTAAGATCAAT
>NC_061519.1:27607500-27642500 GCF_022379125.1 Scophthalmus maximus
TCATCTCGCTACGTCTCATCTCGCTACGACTCATCTCGCTACGACTCCTCCTCGCTACGACTCATCTCGCTACGACTCATCTCGCTACGACTCATCTCGCTATGACTCATCTCGCTACGACTCATGACTCTTCGCTACGACTTTCAGGATGAGCATGTGACTCGTGACTCACCGGCACTTTGAAAGGCGACGAGTTTGGACTGTCGACGGCGACACTCTTCTCCGAACTCCCGAGGCCGGAGATGCTCCTCCTCCTCGGGGATCGCTCCGAAGACACTTCTGCAGAGAAAGAGAGACACAGAGGTTCAAACAAAACATCATCTACATTACCATCATCATCATCATTACCATCATCATCATCGTCATCATCGTCCTGTGAGCGTCAGACTGAAGCAGACTGATGGTCCATGTTTTACTGGAGTGGATTCATGGTATCCAGGCCCCGCCCACACACATGCTCTTGACCAATCAGGAGTCAGTGTCAGCTGTCAATCATGAGGTCTCAGGCCTGTTTTCATGTTATCAAATAACTAATGAGAAGCAAAGTCATCAGAAACATGAACACATGAACACATTTTTGTGTGATATAACTACCGCACATGACACGGAGGAGGCGGGGCTTATGACCTGTACTGCCGCCAGACACCAGGGGGCGATCATGATGATTTGGCTTCAGTCATTTTGATTTAGAATTTTAAATTAACGGATCATTCATTTGGTCTCTAAAGTGTCAGGGGTCCTTGAACGCATCGTCAAATGTATTGTTTTTACTCATCAACAGTCAGAAGATCAAAGATTTTACACTTGACAATAATATTGATCAGAGCACATCAGAAACAGATTGATCCACTAATGATCAAAACGATCCAGTGAAACTTCACATGAGGTTTATTCTCCTCTGACTCGTCGTCACTGAGGGTCGTGAGGAGAAACATCAGGGTCAAAAAGATTCAAAATCACTGAGTCCAAGGCATAATAAAACATGAATCAATAATGATAATAATGATCTTTAGTCTGATACAATCATTTCCTCATCAGGACGATTGGAACTCATCAAACTGACCTGCTGCTCATTTCTCTTCAAACTTCAAACAACATCATGAAGTCTGGCGCACGCACACACACACACACACACACACACACACACACACACACACACACACACACACACACACACACACACACACACACACACACACACACACACACACACACACACACACACACACACACACACACACACACACACAGCCACAGTGAACGCATCATGCAGCGGCCGTCAGCATTTATCAGCGGGAGGGATCAGGTTCCAGCTGCAGGACGATGCAGCGCTGAGAGGAAGCCAGGGAAACTTTCATGCACCCCCCCCAATGGAGGAAGAGGAACGAGGTTGACCGCCATCGCTCCTCTTCCTCTTCCTCTCTCACCGCCAAGACAAAGTTGAGGCAACATGCCGCAGGAAGCAGGTATGACAGGTGGGATCACATGACACGGACAGAAACACACAGAGAGAGAGAGGAGACGATACCTCGGTCGCAGCTGTTCCCCATCATCTGAGGAGAGGGCACACACACACACACGCACGCACGCACACACACACACACACACACACACACACACACACAAGTCAGACGGGATTGGCCGAGGCAGCCGCCGCCTGTCAGCCAATGAGGTCAGACTGTAAACGTCCGTCTTCGTCCCTTCAACATCCTCGACTTTGGCGTCTCCCCCACCGAGCCTCGTCCTCCTCAGCACCGCATCCTTCCTCCTCCTCACAGTCCGTCCTCTCCCATCGCTGCCTCCCTCTCTCCCCCTCTCAGCAGTAACTCTACCCCCCCCCCTCTCTCTCAGAGCAATGAGTTTTTACCGCATTTATTCAATCAATCGCTCCGAACTCCACTGTTCTGCTTCCTCTCCTCTCTCACGTCCTCCTCCTCTCCTCCCTCTCACTCCTCTCTCTCTCTGCTGCAGCTCAGTCGCAGCCTCCCTCTCTCTCTCTCTCTCTCTCTCATTTATCGTTTCCCTCAGAGGATAATTACTGAATAAGTTTCCCCTCAGTCGACTGATGTGGGACACAACTCTGGGGGCTTCAGCTATTAACTGTGTGTGTGTGTGTGTCGTCACCAGAGCTGAAGATGATGATGAAGAAGATGATAATCATAAGTTTTTTCTTGTTATTTCTCATCACACAGTTTATAATATGTCGAACCACAGACTGTGATTAAGATGGACGACATGATCGCCCCCTGGTGTCTGGCTGCAGTATAGGTCATAAGCCCCGCCCTCTGGTGTCTGGGGGCGGGACTTATGCGTAAATATGCAGACTAACAAGCAAACGGCGATGAAAACATAATCTGCTTATCGCTCATCATCATTATCATCATCATGACGAAATCAGTTCAATAAAGTATATTGATGTGAGAGTAAATTACACAATGCGTTCATGTGCTAACGAGGATGAGACATGTGGGACTGTGATGCGTTGAAGGTCACCGTCCAGTGTTGGATTTCCAAGGTTTGACCGATGTTTAAATGTTCAGACCAGAGTGAGACAGTTTGCAACATATCGGCCGAACGACTGAGCCACGTGGGGAATCAAACCCTCGCCCCTTCTGCTCAGTGATCCTCAGTGATCATCGGTGCTCTCGGGGTTTTACCTTCATCCTCCCGCTGCGGTGAAGGAAGAAGAGGATCAATCAATAGTTTTGGTGGATTGGCTGACGGACGGTGACCTTCAGACTGAGGGTGCAGTACAGACTGGAGACCAGCAGGGAGGCGACAGACGACGCCCCTGACCGTCACGACTCAGGGTGGAAGCGACTCGCGTGTCGTTATTGAGCTTCTCAGAAAAAAGACTCGAGGGAAAAACGCTGCTAAAAATAAACATTGAGCATTCGCAGCTCGGAGGCTGAGATCAGGTATCACATCCGACTCTGACGACACCAGACTGAGAAACACTTGTCTCCTCCACATCTCACATCCTGTGACGGACCTTCATCACTTTATCAAATATCAATCATTTATCCCCCTTAATGAAAAACATACATCTTACGAAACAATATGCGAATATGACTCTTGATGTGAGGTTTGATCAATGAACATCTGTCGGGTTTTTTTTCAGAGCTGTGACACTTAAACAGCTGACTAATGATTATGTCTCACACACACACACACACACACACACACACATACACACACACACAGAATATCTTTGATAATGTATATGTCCACTGTCTGTCTGCATATGTTGTCTCTCTTTGTTGTTGTCTTTGCAATCCTATATGTTGTTTGTTATATATTACTGCACATTTGGAGTATGGGGAAATGCAATTTTAATCCTCTGTGTGACGACTGTTGCATTGATTTGATTAATAATAAAGTTCACTTTGACTTTGATGACATCACAGTATTATTAACAGTCCTCCTCTCTCACACACACACACACACACACAAACACACACACACACACACACACACACACACACACAGCTTTGTCAACAAATATCTAGAGAATTTCACATCATGAAACCAGTTCTGTTCGCCGCCGCCTCCTCTCACAAAACTCCACATTCCTGAGCTCATTCTAATCAAACAGACGCAGCTGGAACGTCTTCGTCCTCTCAGCTAACAGCTGGAGCTAAGAGCTAAGAGCCAACAGCTGGAGCTAACAGCTAACAGCTGGAGCTAAGAGCAAAGAGCCAACAGCTGGAGCTAACAGCTAAGAGCCAACAGCTGGAGCTAACAGCTAACAGCTGGAGCTAAGAGCTAAGAGCCAACAGCTGGAGCTAACAGCTAACAGCTGGAGCTAAGAGCAATGAGCCAACAGTTGGAGCTAAGAGCTAAGATCCAACAGCTGGAGCTAACAGCTAAGAGCCAACAGCTGGAGCTAACAGCTAACAGCTGGAGCTAAGAGCTAAGAGCCAACAGCTGGAGCTAAGAGCTAAGAGCCAACAGCTAACAGCTGGAGCTAAGTGCTAAGAGCCAACAGCTGGAGCTAACAGCCAACAGCTGGAGCTTACAGCTAACAGCTGGAGCTAAGAGCTAAGAGCCAACAGCTTGAGCTAACAGCTAACAGCTGGAGCTAAGAGCTAAGAGCCAACAGCTGGAGCTAACAGCTAACAGCTGGAGCTAAGAGCCAACAGCTGGAGCTAACAGCGAACTAGAAATCTCTGTCCACATTCACAAACCTGAAAACACACGTCACATGACCCTTCAGGTGTAAATAGGAAGTGGCTCGTTGCTTAGTAACATAAACTTCCTCTGAGGGAGGAACAGCAATGGTGAAAAGTCAGAACATGAAGTGTTCCTGACAGGAAATGTTAGCTACGTTGAGTCGTGACTGATGAGAACCAATCAGAGAAGAGAACGTGATGGTGTCATCGTTCACAAACCAAAACACAACGCGGATTACCCACACGTCTCACAGCAACAGTGAGGAGTTTTTAAACTAAAATGTAGACGTGTGGGCGGAGCCTAAGAATTTGACATGAAGTGACGTAGAGAGAAACAGACCTGCAATAGCCTGTCTATCTGTCTGTCTGTATGTCAGTCTGTCTGTCTGTCTGTCTCTCAGTCTGTCTCTCAGTCTGTCTGTCTGTCTCTGTCTGTCTCTCAGTCTGTCTGTCTGTCTGTCTGTCTGTCTGTCTCTCAGTCTTTCTGTCTGTCTCTCTGTCTGTCTGAATCGGTCTGTATGTCTGTCTGTCTGTCTGTCTGTCTGTCTGTCTCTCAGTCTGTCTGTCTGTATCTGTCTGTCTGTCTCTGTCTGTCTGTCTCTCTGTCTGTCTGAATCGGTCTGTCTGTCTGAATCGGTCTGTATGTCTGTCTGTCTCTCAGTCTGTCTGTCTGTCTGATCTCCAGTCAGATGTAAACTCACCCTGAGTGTCCATGAGAAGCTTCACACTAACTCATGTCGTCTGTGAGGAAACAGTTGTTCAGTGTGAGACGCTTCAACACACACACACACACACACACACACACACACACACACACACACACACACACACACACACACACACACACACACACACACACACACACACACACACACACACACACACACACACACACACACACACCTCCGAGTCAGACCTTCACAATAAAAGTCCTTCCACGTGAGTTGTGTAAAGTGTAAACTGTTTTATTTGATCACTTCTGTTTCTTGAGGAGATTTATAGAAACAGACAGATTGAAAGAATCACCTGTTAAAATGGAAAATAATAATGAAAAGATTAAACAGTTTACTAAATGAATGATCTTCAGGTGTCTCAACCTGGTGTATGAAAGTATTTTATTTTGAAGGCCTGAGGGACGGACGGGAGGAGCCGGAGGAATGCAGCAGATCCAGAGTCAGGGTTTCACCTCGACCAGAGATTAGACTGACACGACAGGAAACACTCCACTGTTTCAATAGACTCAAACAGGTTTATACACGTTCACAACACACACGGCCGCAAACACACCACACTTTTATGTCGTTAAATAGAGAATTATGGGTGTTTTATAGAGTTTTATACGTCAATATAGCTGTTGTTTATAGTTGTATACAGATCTGTGGTTTATACAGTTTTCACGCTGGAGGAAGCGGAAGAGGAGGAGGAGGAAGAGAGAGGAGGAGGACGAGGAGGAGGACAAGGAGGAGGAAGAGGAGAAGGAGGAGGAGGACGAGGAGGACGAGGGGGAGGAGGAGGACGAGGAAGAGGAGGACGAGGAGGAGGAAGAGGACGAGGAGGCGGACGAGGAGGAGGACGAGGAGGAGGAGGAGGACAAGGAGGAGGAAGAGGAGGAGGAGGAGGAGGAAGAGGACGAGGAGGAGGACGAGGAGGAGGAGGACGAGGAGGAGGACGAGGAGGAGGAGGACGAGGAGGAGGAAGAGGAAGAGGAGGAGGAGGAGGACGAGGAGGAGGAGGACGAGGAAGAGGAAGAGGAGGACGAGGAGGAGGAGGAAGAGGAGGAGGAGGAGGAAGAGGACGAGGAGGAGGACGAGGAGGAGGAAGAGGACGAGGAGGAGGACGAGGAGGAGGAGGAGGACAAGGAGGAGGAAGAGGAGGAGGAGGAGGAGGAAGAGGACGAGGAGGAGGACGAGGAGGAGGAGGACGAGGAGGAGGAAGAGGAGGAGGACGAGCAGGAGGAGGACGAGGAAGAGGAAGAGGAGGACGAGGAGGAGGAGGAAGAGGAGGAGGAAGAGGAGGACGAGGAGGAGGAGGAAGAGGACGAGGAGGAGGACGAGGAGGAGGAAGAGGACGAGGAGGAGGACGACGAGGAGGAGGAAGAGGAGGAGGAGGAGGAGGAAGAGGACAAGGAGGAGGACGAGGAGGAGGAAGAGGAGGACGAGGAGGAGGACGAGGAGGAGGAGGAAGAGGAGGACGAGGAGGAGGAGGAAGAGGACGAGGAGGAGGACGAGGAGGACGACGAGGAGGAAGAGGAGGAGGAAGAGGAGGAAGAGGACAAGGAGGAGGACGAGGAGGAGGAAGAGGAGGAGGAGGAGGAGGAAGAGGACAAGGAGGAGGACGAGGAGGAGGAAGAGGAGGACGAGGAGGAGGACGAGGAGGAGGAGGAAGAGGAGGACGAGGAGGAGGAGGAAGAGGACGAGGAGGAGGACGAGGAGGACGACGAGGAGGAAGAGGAGGAGGAAGAGGAGGACGAGGAGGAGGAAGAGGACGAGGAGGAGGAAGAGGAGGACGAGGAGGAGGAGGAAGAGGATGAGGAGGAGGACGAGGAGGAGGAAGAGGACGAGGAGGAGGACGACGAGGAGGAGGAGGACAAGGAGGAGGAAGAGGAGGAGGAGGAGGAGGAAGAGGACAAGGAGGAGGACGAGGAGGACAAGGAGGAGGAAGAGGAGGAAGAGGAGGACGAGGAGGAGGACGAGGAGGAGGAAGAGGACGAGGAGGAGGACGAGGAGGAGGAGGAGGACAAGGAGGAGGAAGAGGAGGAGGAGGAGGAGGAAGAGGACGAGGAGGAGGACGAGGAGGAGGAGGACGAGGAGGAGGAAGAGGAAGAGGAGGAGGAGGAGGACGAGGAGGAGGAGGACGAGGAAGAGGAAGAGGAGGACGAGGAGGAGGAGGAAGAGGAGGAGGAGGAGGAAGAGGACGAGGAGGAGGACGAGGAGGAGGAAGAGGACGAGGAGGAGGACGAGGAGGAGGAGGAGGACAAGGAGGAGGAAGAGGAGGAGGAGGAGGAGGAAGAGGACGAGGAGGAGGACGAGGAGGAGGAGGACGAGGAGGAGGAAGAGGAGGAGGACGAGCAGGAGGAGGACGAGGAAGAGGAAGAGGAGGACGAGGAGGAGGAGGAAGAGGAGGAGGAAGAGGAGGACGAGGAGGAGGAGGAAGAGGACGAGGAGGAGGACGAGGAGGAGGAAGAGGACGAGGAGGAGGACGACGAGGAGGAGGAGGACAAGGAGGAGGAAGAGGAGGAGGAGGAGGAGGAAGAGGACAAGGAGGAGGACGAGGAGGAGGAAGAGGAGGACGAGGAGGAGGACGAGGAGGAGGAGGAAGAGGAGGACGAGGAGGAGGAGGAAGAGGACGAGGAGGAGGACGAGGAGGACGACGAGGAGGAAGAGGAGGAGGAAGAGGAGGACGAGGAGGAGGAAGAGGACGAGGAGGAGGAAGAGGAGGACGAGGAGGAGGAGGAAGAGGACGAGGAGGAGGACGAGGAGGAGGAAGAGGACGAGGAGGAGGACGACGAGGAGGAGGAGGACAAGGAGGAGGAAGAGGAGGAGGAGGAGGAGGAAGAGGACAAGGAGGAGGACGAGGAGGACAAGGAGGAGGAAGAGGAGGAAGAGGAGGACGAGGAGGAGGACGAGGAGGACGAGGAGGAGGAGGAAGAGGAGGACGAGGAGGAGGAGGAAGAGGACGAGGAGGAGGACGAGGAGGAGGACGAGGAGGAGGAGGACGACGAGGAGGAAGAGGAGGAGGAAGAGGAGGACGAGGAGGAGGAAGAGGACGAGGAGGAGGAAGAGGAGGACGAGGAGGAGGAAGAGGAGGAGGAGGAAGGGGAGGAGGAAGAGAAAGAGGAAGAGGAGGAGGAGGAGGAGGAGGAGGAAGAGAAAGAGGAGAAGTTGCTGCAGAGCCCAGACAGTTAATGATCAGTCCACACTGTAATGACACTTTACAGTCGACAGTGGACTGAAATTATATCTGAGCTGCTGTCAGAGTCACTGGTACAATCCCAGTTCAAACTCAGGAAGAATCCAGTTTGACCCTGGTTGTTCTGTTTGTGTGAGCTGGCATGTTAACATATAAATAAGCTCCTCCCCCCTGAAAGTGAGGAGGGGAGGGGGGTGTTGAGTCTCTGTGACTGAATGAGCAGGGGAGAAGTTTGTCAGTCTGGTGACTGATCAGTCACCTGGTCAATCACCTGGTCAATCACCTGATCAGTCACCTGATCAATCACCTGGTCAATCACCTGATCAGTCACCTGATCAATCACCTGATCAATCACCTGGTCAATCACCTGATCATTCACCTGGTCAATCACCTGATCAGTCACCTGATCAATCACCTGGTCAATCACCTGATCAGTCACCTGATCAATCACCTGATCAATCACCTGGTCAATCACCTGATCATTCACCTGGTCAATCACCTGATCAGTCACCTGATCAGTCACCTGATCAATCACCTGGTCAATCACCTGATCATTCACCTGGTCAATCACCTGATCAGTCACCTGATCAATCACCTGATCATTCACCTGGTCAATCACCTGATCAGTCACCTGATCAATCACCTGGTCAATCACCTGATCAATCACCTGGTCAGTCACCTGGTCAATCACCTGATCAATCACCTGGTCAATCACCTGATCAATCACCTGGTCATTGGGAGTCTAAAATTGTGGATGTTGTGTTAAACCAGATTCATCCAGTCAAAGATCTGGTTTAGTGACAGAACCACCTGGACCCCTGCAGCTCGGGGTGGGAGCCCCCTCTGCCCAGACGGGGTCAGGACACTGAACGCTTTGTCTTCAGACGTTCCCACACAGAGCGGCTGCAACTGAACGCCTCATGGTGAGTTCAGAAACCTTCAACTGACTCTGGGAAAATGACTCCGACACAAACTCATGATGACATTTCACACGTTTTGACGTTCTCACGAATTCTCCTTCACAGAATAAAAACCAGAAATAAACATTTTATAAAAAAAAAATCTTTCATGGACCAAGTGACAGAGCAGTGACACACACACACACACACACACACACACACACACCCTCACAGTGTTCTTACCGAGCATGTTGGCGCCCTCTACCTGGAACTCTGGGAATTGTCCCTCTGATGGGACGCTGACCGTCCTGCGGAGACTTCGACCCTTTGCTGAGTCTGACGGGCTGTCCTGAGCCTCGCCTGCAGCCTGGAGGGGGGGGGGGGTGTGTTAGTGTGTGGTACAGTGGGTCTGTGTCATGTGACCACACATCGGGGGCGTGGCCTCTGACCTCATCGTCCTTTGTGAGCAGGACCAGCTGGCTGTCGGTCAGGATGCAGAACTTCCTCTCCCAGGCGGCGCTGTCGCTGTACGGACTCTGACCGCAGGAGAACCGGTGGGCGGGCGGACCCTTCACGTCTGAAACACAAACAAACACACACACATACACACATTTAACATCTGAAACACACATGAAGAGGAGGAGGAGGAAGACGCACGGCAGGACTGAGCCAAGCCTGCAGAGCGAGGACCGGACCACAGGAGGGCGCTGTGGATCAATACTCTGCTCATCAGTCCAGCAGAGAAGAGGAAGAGGACGAGGAGGAGGGTGATTAAAAATGAAAGTGATGTCCGGAGGAATCGGCAGCTGACACACACACAGACACATACTTAGCAGAGGTCAGAGGTCAGTGCAGAAGATTTCAGAGGAAGTTGATCAGAGGATCATGTTCTTACACATCACATGTTTATTTGTGAAGCGAAGGAGTTGAATAATCTCGGGTCTCGTTCACGAGTGAGTGGAGACGTACAGGAGACAGACAAGAGACGGACAGGTGATCGACAGGTGATTGACAGGAGGGTGAGGAGGAACTGAGCCGTAAGGCAAAGTTTTCGATTCACCGGTGGATCTACTGAGTCTCAGTCGACTCATTGAAGGTGAAAACGACAAACTGCTGCTGTCAAACATCCATCATCATCAACTACAGTGATTGTGGTGTGTGTGTGTGTGTGTGGAGCGTTCACCCTCCAAGACCGACGCTGAGTTATCCCAGCACAATCAGGCTCAGTGAAAGCAACGTCTGTTTACTGGTCGAGACGCCACACGAACACAGATGCTGCTTCTGTTCAACACTGAACACTGATTTACTGTCTGACACACACACACACACACACACACACACACACACACACACACACACACACACACACACACACACACACACACACACACACACACACACACACACACACACACACACACACACACACACACACACACACACACACACGTTGACATGTTGTGGTTTGTTCCCGACAAAGAACAAGAAAACACTTCCTCGATCTGAGTCGGACTCGTGCAGCTCTGTGACGCAGAGTCATGATCACGTGACCGTCCTCAGGTTTCTATGGGAACGTAGAGGTCATCAGCTTCATGACCTCTGCACCTGCTGATGCAGATCTGAGCTGGAGCGAACTGAGGAGTGTCACTATTTCTGTCTGCATAGTAAATCAACCGAGTCAGAGAGAGAGGAGGTCTTATATAACAACTCGTACCTGCTGCAGCTCGCCGTCACGCTAACCTGAAAATACTCTGACAGGAAGTGACACGCACAGTCTGAAGAAGAAGAGTCTGAGGCTGCGGTGAACCGTCAGTGTTTCCTCAGCACCATTATAAAGTGCTTAGGAAAGGAGCTTTGATGTTTCCTTTCCTATCTCCTTCAGCAGAGGACACACTGGAGCTTCCTCAGAGAGTAAGGAGAAACAGACCCACAATTCATTGCGGCAGCGATATTTAACGTGACGCGTCATGTGAAGAAGAAGAAGAAGAGTATGAATATGATCCAGATGTCAGTTACTGTTACATATGAATCATTAAAGACTGAAACATGCTGATGGAGCTGCTGAGGTTTTTGTAGTTCATCTTCAAAAATCCTTGACACCTTTGACCTCGTGACCTTTTCCACTGAGGTCAAGGACGAGAAGACATGAATTACGATTCATTCTTCATCTGCAGACGACTCACAGAAAACTACAATTACTCTTTTCCGAGGTCAAATGAACTCTTCCTCCATTTTTACTGCAAAACAAGAGGCTGAATCCTTCTGACCTCTGACCTCTGTCCTCTCAGCCTCATCAATCAAAGCGGCGGCCCACAGGAAGTCGGATTAAGCTTCTATATTTGTCCACTGGACGATCCAGACCTGAAAGGCCGGAGCCGCAGGACAGGAAGTCACTCACTCACTCACACACTCTCACTCTCTCTCACACACACACACACACACACACACACACACACACACACACACACACACACACACACACACACACACACACACACACACACACACACACACACACACACACACAGTCTTTGTTACAGTTAATCTGTGGAAGACATTTTTCTCTGGGAATCATCATCAATGCTCCGTGTCACCAGAGGTCAAACACACAATTCCCCTGCTGGAGTGAAGCTAAAAACACTGACAGAGTGTGTGTGTGTGTGTGTGTGTGGACAGGTGCTGGACTGTCCGGACACATTCCCAGTGGAGGCTTGGTCGGAGTCGAGTTTCCCTTCACACCAACACAACATAACATCTGACTGACACACACACACACACACACACACACACACACACACACACACACACACACACACACACACACACACACACACACACACACACACACACACACACACACACACACACACACACACACACACACACACACACACACACACACACACACACACACACACACACACACACAGGCATCTTTGTCTGTCGACCTGGACGTTCCCTCTGCAGCAGGACGGCAGGTCCCGTGTCCATAGCAACCAGTAAATACAACAGGTCCTCTCGTCCAATCACAGAGCGACAACATCACATCACTGCTTTATCAAGATGGGACCATTCAACAGGAGGGGGAGGGGGATGTGACACACAAACACACACACACACACACACACAAACACACTTCTGAAGATCTTTGTAGCAGCAGACGACAGGTTCAACATTTCAGACAGAAGGTTTTGAAAGATTAATAAACTAACCTGGTGGTTTACTGTTGATGAACCAGGAAGTAACGGAGGGAACGAGGAGGTTTATTAACCAATGATTGGTCGTCTCTCACTTCTCTGTTTGTTCTTTATGATTTGATCTTTTGTTTCCTCTTTTCAGACTCATCAGATTTAACTTCCTCCTCACATTGTTCTGTTGTCTTAATAACCTTCGCCCGACTGTCACATCGTTTGTATCAGAAGTCGAGAGCTGCAACAGTTAATCGATTAGTGATCCACTACTAAATTAATCGGCAACTATTTTTATAATCAATTAATCGCTAACAAAAAGTAGTTTTCATTTCATTTCTCTGATTTCAGCTTCTTAAATATCAATATCATCCGGTTTCTTTGCTCGTCTGTGACTGAATATATAATATATTATACATACATAAAATGAATATACTAATATAAACTGAATATCTTTGGTGTGTTGACAAAACAAAACACCATGTCGAGGTTTGAGAAACACGATCGACACTTTTCACCACATAAGAACCAAACAACTAATCGATCAATGGAAAAATAATCGACAAATGAATCGATGATGAAAATCATCGTTAGTTGCGGCTCTGGAAAAGGCTGATTGATAATCTGATTACAGGTTTGCGTCGTCACAGATCCGATCTGTTGTACTTCTGTTCTTACTATATATTTTCCAATAGTGTAGTTTTAATCAAGGTGCGTTTCATTCGCTCGCCTGTTGGTGGCGTCGCGTCTCCTCGGTCCACGTGTCAGTGTTGTGTTCGTCTTTTGATCCATTGAAGTCACATTTGTTGACTCGTCTGATGTGAAGAGATTAGAGAAACGTTAGACGTCTGTGAATCTCTGGTGCTGAAGGTGAAGCAACTACAACTCCCATCATCCCTCACTGCTTCACCTGACAACTAACTCCGTCTGTAGTCACTGCTCTGACTGAGACGCCCCCTAGTGGCCGGGGTTACACAGTGACAGTATCACACGATGAGACGAGATGTTTCTGATCCGACATGTTCAGCTTCTACCAATGATTCTTTTCATGACAGAAAAATCTTTGAGTCGATGACACTTAAAAACTTCTTTAAACTTTCTACAGGCAGTTTGTTGATGGCGACGTCTTCAAACTTCATCCCAAAGTTAGAAATCTAGGTGAGCGGCGGTGTCACCCCCATCAGGCCGACAAGGAGAGCAGCGGAGGAGAGACGAGCGGAGAGAGACGAAGACGGAGACAAGGTGAAACTGTGTTAGTGTCGTCGAGTCGTGACTGATGAGAACCAATCAGAGAAGAGAACATGATGATGTCATCGTTTACAAACTAAAGGCCGGAGTTTCCACATGTCTCTGAACATGTGACGTTCAGATGAAATCACAAAAGTAACGAGAACTGCAAAATAAAATAAATCGTGTTAGTTACTGAGTGAATCTGAAGCTCTCCGATATTTACACACATTTAAAGGAAGATATTTAAATGCATCTCCTCGGCTCTGCTGAATAGTTTGGATGATAATCTGCAGATGAATCAACAATCTATCGTCAGGCTGCAGCTCCTCACTTCACTGTTGAACCTCACGTCTGACGAGGCGGTTGAGATTTTTCCCAACGCGTCCGTGAGAATCACCACTCACAGTTTTCCGTGTGGCGGAGCAGCAGAGGTATTTTCCCATGAGGCCACAGTGACGCTCTGGACGAACACCAACATGAGACAAAGCAGCGGGTTTCACACTTTCCCACCGCCGCCGCCCCTAGAGGTTAATGAGATGCGACCTTTGTCTCTGTGGAGGCTCATTTACATACAAAAGGACGGCACGCGCACACGCACACAGGAAAATTAGCCTCCAATTAGTAGTAGCTGTTCATTTTCACATGGAAACTCAACAGTGTGAGAGCAGGGGATGAATCAGCCCTGTGTGTGTGTGTGTGCGTGCGTGCGTGCGTGCGTGCGTGCGTGCGTGCGTGCGTGCGTGGTTTTACCCAGCATGCTGTGGGGCTGCTGGGAACTCCCATCCTACCTCTGTCTCACATGAATGTGAATCAGAGTGTTTTTACAGGTTATTATTCTTATCGATATGAATTGTGAGTGGACTGAGGTGGAGCAGTGGGCGGGGCCGAGACAGGAAGTGAGTCACTGTTTGCTGTGCAGCAGCGGCAGTGACACGCTGAGCATGATGGGATTTAAAGTTCCTGAGTCACGACATGATGTCACAGCTTCTCAGAAAAATCATTAACCACTGAGAAAATGTATGAATCTGCTCAAAACTCAAAGTCAGAATCTGAGTCACATTCAGACACTGAGCAGCCACAGGAGAGTGGGGATCAAACCACCGACCCTCTGGTCAGAGGACGACCCGCTCTACCTCCTGAGCCACAGTCACCCTGCACCGCAGCTTATTGAAATGGATTTTTTATCTTCATTTGTGGCAACTCAAACTCGGAAGTTTAAACAAGAAAAAAAAAGTTGTGCCAACTAACGATCTAACGTATCGTTCATAATAAATATTGTATAGTCAAAAGAATAAATTCTACAACTTAAACACTTTAAGTCATCATCATATCATCGTTCTCACTAGGGAGGAGCCGGGAATGGAACCAACGACCGAATGCAGAGTTAAAACCCTGCAGAATTGTTCTATAGACCCTATTTGGGTTTTTTTTAAGAAAAAGCCCTGAAAACCTGCTGGTAGACCCCGTTTCTCTCCTCGGCTGCACTCTGGTACCAGCTACGTTTTATGTGTTGAGGCCAAATGTACAGAAGGAACTTCATAAAGTTACTGTACAGTAAAAATACTTTGTGAGGATATTAAATATGTTTGTTCAGTTTCTTTTATATAAATATATGTATATATATATATATATACATATATATATGCAGTCGATTTTCAGCAGCTGGTGATGATGCGATGACGTCAGGACCAGAAGGGAACAAACGTTTCTGCTTCTCTAAACTCAAAGTCCATCATCATCATCATCATCTGTTTGTTCTTCTTCTTTCATTTAACCTGATGGTTTTAATTCATCAGCCTGAACTGATGAAGGTCTGTGATTCATTAAGTTTAAAACTAGTGATCGACCGATATATCGGCCGATGCGCGGCTGCTACGCTCGGCGTTATTTACCGACGCGTCCACGAGCAGCTCCGTGTTGCTGGAGACGCTGCAGTTCACGTGCATTGCCCCTCCCCCACTAGCAGAGTGATGGAAGCCTGCTCTTCAAGACAACGGTAAGTTTGAAACCTTCAAAGCATCTTTTAACTGTTTAACTTAGCTGAAATATTACCATACACTTTGAAAGTGGAAACACGAATACCAAATGCACGCTCCACATGTGCTTTGCTCACAACGGAACGGGAACGCCGAATGCCTCGTCTATAAAACTGATTGCCATTGTGGCGATATGTATTCATACGGTAGCTGTTTCGAACACTGGTCACAGGACTGAGTAATGCCGACGATGTTCCGTGGTGTTTGTGGGAGTTTTATTTAGCGACCACCTGGCGGAGGTTTGGACGAGTGTAATCTGGGTACACAGGAGGTCACATGCACTGACAGGAGGTGTGTGTGTGTGTGTGTGTGTGTGTATGTCTCTCCCTCTCTCCCTACTCAGAGCGGGGTGGAGTTGCCATCGCAGTCATATCAGAGCGCAGCACCCCCCCCCCCCCCCCCTCAAGAAGAGCTTTCATGATGAGAGATATGTTTTAGACGTAGTTGAATATTAAAGGTGGTTGAGTTTGTCAGTGAGCGTAAGCTACCAAACAGAAGTTTGTGTGTGTGCGTCTCACTCAGTGGGACACACGCATCACGGCGATATATGAGAGTGCTGCGCCACCTGAAGGAGAGAAATGTTTTATACTTCCTTTTAACGTTGATGCAGTTTGGAACAGGAACTTGAACAATTTGTTGCTTAATGCGCATCTGATTTATGTTCTGGCAGCTTCTTTAACATTCTGGTTTGACCTACTAGTGTGTTGTCTTTGCATGGTAGCCTAAGACATGCTCATTTGATTTTATGTTGAAAAACTGAAACCATGGCAGTCTTAAATTAGAAATCAAGCACTTTATTTCAATGTCTACTTTTCAGGTTTATTGTTTTCTTAAATTATTAAAATTTGTTGACAAAGCAGATATTGTGATGAACTGATTATATCTGTCTTATAATATGTCAGCACAGTGCATCATCAAGTCTGTGTGGCACATGTTGAAGCCTTTTACCCTTTTACCCACTGGAAATGAGCAGATCAGACTCATCAATGTCGTGCATAACTCCCAGCATCACCGTCCTAGAAACGCTACTTGAAGTCGAGGGTGCAAAAGCAAGGGGCATCAAAACACTCCCGACACTATGCTGACCAGCCTACAGGCAGGCTTCGAAAAGAAGACCAGACCAAATGCTTGGTCCTCGCAACGCTGTCAGGTCCTCGTTACAGGGGTCCTCTCGTGGCACCAGGCGCACTGAGCAATGCAAAAGACTGGATAAAGGAAGAGCATGCCACTCCGTCTGAGGCTGAGAGACGGAAAAGGGCTTTTCCTCAGAAGATCAAGGCCCAGATCCAAAACGGATACGGGTGGAGGAAGAAGAGGAGGAAGACGCTGGTCCGTCTGACACACTTGAACTGATGAAGGCCAACCTCTGAGGAGACTGATGAGGAGGAGCAGCAGCTGGATCAATACCTTCTGGCACCACTCGCCACAAACGTTCTCAGACCCCCCCCCTCTGGTCCCAGCCAGAGGGTATTCAGAGGGGGGGTGTGGGGGGAAGAGCTTTGGAAGTGTTGTGCACAATTCTTTTTAAGTTGTTTTTCATTTTGTAATCTGTATTTCTGTTTACATTTTCCTGTTCTTAGAGATTCTTGTTGCTGCTGTGTGCAATAGTGTCATTATTTTATTTATGTTCAAATATTTATTTTCAGTATTTTCAGCACTGAACACTTTTTTACTTGTTCTACCTCACTTGTTGTTAATACTTGTTAAATATTGTTTATCTACTTGTTCTACCTCACTTGTTGTTAATACTTGTTAAATATTGTTTATCTACTTGTTCTACCTCACTTGTTGTTAATACTTGTTAAATATTGTTTATCTACTTGTTCTACCTCACTTGTTGTTAATATTTGTTAAATATTGTTTATCTACTTGTTCTACCTCACTTGTTGTTAATATTTGTTAAATATTGTTTATCTACTTGTTCTACCTCACTTGTTGTTAATACTTGTTAAATATTGTTTATCTACTTGTTCTACCTCACTTGTTGTTAATATTTATTAAATATTGTTTATCTACTTGTTCTACCTCACTTGTTGTTAATACTTGTTAAATATTGTTTATCTACTTGTTCTACCTCACTTGTTGTTAATACTTGTTAAATATTGTTTATCTACTTGTTCTACCTCACTTGTTGTTAATACTTGTTAAATATTGTTTATCTACTTGTTCTACCTCACTTGTTGTTAATACTTGTTAAATATTGTTTATCTACTTGTTCTACCTCACTTGTTGTTAATACTTGTTAAATATTGTTTATCTACTTGTTCTACCTCACTTGTTGTTAATACTTGTTAAATATTGTTTATCTACTTGTTCTACCTCACTTGTTGTTAATACTTGTTAAATATTGTTTATCTACTTGTTCTACCTCACTTGTTGTTAATACTTGTTAAATATTGTTTATCTACTTGTTCTACCTCACTTGTTGTTAATACTTGTTAAATATTGTTTATCTACTTGTTCTACCTCACTTGTTGTTAATACTTGTTAAATATTGTTTATCTACTTGTTCTACCTCACTTGTTGTTAATACTTGTTAAATATTGTTTATCTACTTGTTCTACCTCACTTGTTGTTAATACTTGTTAAATATTGTTTATCTACTTGTTCTACCTCACTTGTTGTTAATACTTGTTAAATATTGTTTATCTACTTGTTCTACCTCACTTGTTGTTAATACTTGTTAAATATTGTTTATCTACTTGTTCTACCTCACTTGTTGTTAATACTTGTTAAATATTGTTTATCTACTTGTTCTACCTCACTTGTTGTTAATACTTGTTAAATATTGTTTATCTACTTGTTCTACCTCACTTGTTGTTAATACTTGTTAAATATTGTTTATCTACTTGTTCTACCTCACTTGTTGTTAATACTTGTTAAATATTGTTTATCTACTTGTTCTACCTCACTTGTTGTTAATACTTGTTAAATATTGTTTATCTACTTGTTCTACCTCACTTGTTGTTAATATTTGTTAAATATTGTTTATCTACTTGTTCTACCTCACTTGTTGTTAATATTTGTTAAATATTGTTTATCTACTTGTTCTACCTCACTTGTTGTTAATACTTGTTAAATATTGTTTATCTACTTGTTCTACCTCACTTGTTGTTAATACTTGTTAAATATTGTTTATCTACTTGTTCTACCTCACTTGTTGTTAATACTTGTTAAATATTGTTTATCTACTTGTTCTACCTCACTTGTTGTTAATACTTGTTAAATATTGTTTATCTACTTGTTCTACCTCACTTGTTGTTAATACTTGTTAAATATTGTTTATCTACTTGTTCTACCTCACTTGTTGTTAATACTTGTTAAATATTGTTTATCTACTTGTTCTACCTCACTTGTTGTTAATACTTGTTAAATATTGTTTATCTACTTGTTCTACCTCACTTGTTGTTAATACTTGTTAAATATTGTTTATCTACTTGTTCTACCTCACTTGTTGTTAATACTTGTTAAATATTGTTTATCTACTTGTTCTACCTCACTTGTTGTTAATACTTGTTAAATATTGTTTATCTACTTGTTCTACCTCACTTGTTGTTAATACTTGTTAAATATTGTTTATCTACTTGTTCTACCTCACTTGTTGTTAATACTTGTTAAATATTGTTTATCTACTTGTTCTACCTCACTTGTTGTTAATACTTGTTAAATATTGTTTATCTACTTGTTCTACCTCACTTGTTGTTAATACTTGTTAAATATTGTTTATCTACTTGTTCTACCTCACTTGTTGTTAATACTTGTTAAATATTGTTTATCTACTTGTTCTACCTCACTTGTTGTTAATACTTGTTAAATATTGTTTATCTACTTGTTCTACCTCACTTGTTGTTAATACTTGTTAAATATTGTTTATCTACTTGTTCTACCTCACTTGTTGTTAATACTTGTTAAATATTGTTTATCTACTTGTTCTACCTCACTTGTTGTTAATACTTGTTAAATATTGTTTATCTACTTGTTCTACCTCACTTGTTGTTAATATTTGTTAAATATTGTTTATCTACTTGTTCTACCTCACTTGTTGTTAATACTTGTTAAATATTGTTTATCTACTTGTTCTACCTCACTTGTTGTTAATACTTGTTAAATATTGTTTATCTACTTGTTCTACCTCACTTGTTGTTAATACTTGTTAAATATTGTTTATCTACTTGTTCTACCTCACTTGTTGTTAATACTTGTTAAATATTGTTTATCTACTTGTTCTACCTCACTTGTTGTTAATACTTGTTAAATATTGTTTATCTACTTGTTCTACCTCACTTGTTGTTAATACTTGTTAAATATTGTTTATCTACTTGTTCTACCTCACTTGTTGTTAATACTTGTTAAATATTGTTTATCTACTTGTTCTACCTCACTTGTTGTTAATACTTGTTAAATATTGTTTATCTACTTATTCTACCTCACTTGTTGTTAATACTTGTTAAATATTGTTTATCTACTTGTTCTACCTCACTTGTTGTTAATACTTGTTAAATATTGTTTATCTACTTGTTCTACCTCACTTGTTGTTAATACTTGTTAAATATTGTTTATCTACTTGTTCTACCTCACTTGTTGTTAATACTTGTTAAATATTGTTTATCTACTTGTTCTACCTCACTTGTTGTTAATACTTGTTAAATATTGTTTATCTACTTGTTCTACCTCACTTGTTGTTAATATTTGTTAAATATTGTTTATCTACTTGTTCTACCTCACTTGTTGTTAATATTTGTTAAATATTGTTTATCTACTTGTTCTACCTCACTTGTTGTTAATATTTATTAAATATTGTTTATCTACTTGTTCTACCTCACTTGTTGTTAATATTTGTTAAATATTGTTTATCTACTTGTTCTACCTCACTTGTTGTTAATACTTGTTAAATATTGTTTATCTACTTGTTCTACCTCACTTGTTGTTAATATTTATTAAATATTGTTTATCTACTTGTTCTACCTCACTTGTTGTTAATACTTGTTAAATATTGTTTATCTACTTGTTCTACCTCACTTGTTGTTAATACTTGTTAAATATTGTTTATCTACTTGTTCTACCTCACTTGTTGTTAATACTTGTTAAATATTGTTTATCTACTTGTTCTACCTCACTTGTTGTTAATACTTGTTAAATATTGTTTATCTACTTGTTCTACCTCACTTGTTGTTAATACTTGTTAAATATTGTTTATCTACTTGTTCTACCTCACTTGTTGTTAATACTTGTTAAATATTGTTTATCTACTTGTTCTACCTCACTTGTTGTTAATACTTGTTAAATATTGTTTATCTACTTGTTCTACCTCACTTGTTGTTAATACTTGTTAAATATTGTTTATCTACTTGTTCTACCTCACTTGTTGTTAATACTTGTTAAATATTGTTTATCTACTTGTTCTACCTCACTTGTTGTTAATACTTGTTAAATATTGTTTATCTACTTGTTCTACCTCACTTGTTGTTAATACTTGTTAAATATTGTTTATCTACTTGTTCTACCTCACTTGTTGTTAATACTTGTTAAATATTGTTTATCTACTTGTTCTACCTCACTTGTTGTTAATACTTGTTAAATATTGTTTATCTACTTGTTCTACCTCACTTGTTGTTAATACTTGTTAAATATTGTTTATCTACTTGTTCTACCTCACTTGTTGTTAATACTTGTTAAATATTGTTTATCTACTTGTTCTACCTCACTTGTTGTTAATACTTGTTAAATATTGTTTATCTACTTGTTCTACCTCACTTGTTGTTAATACTTGTTAAATATTGTTTATCTACTTGTTCTACCTCACTTGTTGTTAATACTTGTTAAATATTGTTTATCTACTTGTTCTACCTCACTTGTTGTTAATACTTGTTAAATATTGTTTATCTACTTGTTCTACCTCACTTGTTGTTAATACTTGTTAAATATTGTTTATCTACTTGTTCTACCTCACTTGTTGTTAATACTTGTTAAATATTGTTTATCTACTTGTTCTACCTCACTTGTTGTTAATACTTGTTAAATATTGTTTATCTACTTGTTCTACCTCACTTGTTGTTAATACTTGTTAAATATTGTTTATCTACTTGTTCTACCTCACTTGTTGTTAATACTTGTTAAATATTGTTTATCTACTTGTTCTACCTCACTTGTTGTTAATACTTGTTAAATATTGTTTATCTACTTGTTCTACCTCACTTGTTGTTAATACTTGTTAAATATTGTTTATCTACTTGTTCTACCTCACTTGTTGTTAATACTTGTTAAATATTGTTTATCTACTTGTTCTACCTCACTTGTTGTTAATACTTGTTAAATATTGTTTATCTACTTGTTCTACCTCACTTGTTGTTAATACTTGTTAAATATTGTTTATCTACTTGTTCTACCTCACTTGTTGTTAATACTTGTTAAATATTGTTTATCTACTTGTTCTACCTCACTTGTTGTTAATACTTGTTAAATATTGTTTATCTACTTGTTCTACCTCGCCTGTTTTTACTATTTGTTAAATAAAGTTTTTTTAAGTTCAATAAATGTTCCTTTTTTTAAATTGAGACTCGTAACATTTGTTATCATCATTGTGTAATTTTTATGATGTAAATTGAGGGAGCAAAAGTTGTATCGGCTCAAGAAAATCGTCAGTCCGTATCGGTAATCGGCTAAGGCCCTAAAAAATCCATATCGGTCTATCCCTATTTAAAACTATTAAACAAGTCAAATATTATAAGCAGCGATTCCTCTGCAGGAAAACACCCATGTCATTATCGTCTGACTGCACACGAGAATGAAATGATCATAAGTGAAGGTAACGTTTCAACGTTCAAAACTTCTGAAGATTCTGATCGTCCACTGTGACGTAACGTGATTGACTCAATTATTAAAAGGTTTTGAATTACTTTCAGTTTACTGACGAATCATTGTGAGACGATCACGACGCCACAGTCGAGTCCGGCCGCGCTTCAATAACTAAAAGAACCAGAAGAGATTTTTTATAGTGTACGACGTGAATCTTGTCAGACTTCTGATGATCGTGGCCACGGGAGCATTCCGTTCAGTTTCTCCTACCGGACTCCGCTCCGTCAGGTTCAGGTTCCGCCCCGACGACTCTGCCGATCCTCCGGGACAGCGAGCGGATGAAGCTGCTGAGGGCGGGAGCTCTTCGTCGGTCGCCGTCCGATCCCGCCTTCCTGAGCGCCGTCCTCTCCGGACCAGTGGTGGTGCCGGGCTCAGACACGGACCGGAGGTAGGGGAGGATCCTGCGCAGGGGGCCGGGCCTCGCCGGGCCGTCGTGGGATCGGTCACCGCTCCGGTCGCTTGGGGCGGCGCTGAGCCCTTCGACCTCTGGAGGGGACGTGTCGGTCGCCCTCGGCGCCGGCCGACCAGATGTTCTCTTCTTGTATCTGTCCAATAGCTGTTCGGGAGCCGGCTGGGGGTCGGATCTCCCCCGAGGCTTCCTGTACCGGTGCCAGCGGTACGAGGCCTGACGGGGACCGAGGACCGGAGCCCCGCCGCCCTCAGGGGGGGCACCACTTCCTCTCATGGACCAGCTCACAGCAGCAGCGGCGAGCAGGTGGAGGACGACAGACAGCTGGTCTGTGCTGCATCACAGACGTACAACGACCCTCACGACACACTTCAGCTCCGAGTCGGACGCTGAGGAGACGTCGGGGCCGGTTGGTCGTCGTGTCTCACTCTGTCAACGGGCTGGTGAAGGACTTCCTGTCAGGAAGTCGAGTGACAGGCGAAGATGACGTTTCCTAAGAGCCAATCAGGTGTCACAGCGAACGCAGACCTATGGTTTCCTGTCTGAACAGGAAACCAGCTGAGAAGCTGAAACTACTTCCTGCTTCTTCTTCGTCAGTTCACTGAAGCTGTGGCTCAGAAATCACAACAGGCTTCTTGCACAACCACGTCCGGGTTCTACTCAGTACTGCTCAACTGTGTCTGGTCCGGTTCAACACGGCGTCCGCTGCAGAACCGTCGCGTGAGAGGTGACGGAGAAACGATCCCGGTGTGTGTTCATCAGCCGTCGTCTCCTCAGGTCGGACACACGTGAAGAGGAAGAGAGAGGAGGAGGAGGAGGAGGAGGAGAGAGGAGGAGGAAGAGAGAGGAGGAGGAGAGAGGAAGAGGAGGAGGAGGAAGAGAGAGGAAGAGGAGGAGGAGGAGGAAGAGAGAGGAGCAGGAGGAGAGAGGAGGAGGAGGAGAGAGGAGGAGGAAGAGAGAGGAGGAGGAAGAGAGAGGAGGAGGAGGAGGAGGAAGAGAGAGGAGAGAGGAGGAGAGAGGAGGAGGAAGAGAGAGGAAGAGGAGGAGGAGGAAGAGAGAGGAGCAGGAGGAGAGAGGAGGAGGAAGAGAGAGGAGAGAGGAGGGGGAGGAGGAGAGAGGAGAGAGGAGGAGGAAGAGAGGAGAGAGGAGGAGGAGGAGAGAGGAGGAGGAAGAGAGGAGAGAGGAAGAGAGGAGAGAGGAGGAGGAAGAGAGAGGAGAGAGGAGAGAGGAGGAGAAGGAAGAGAGAGGAGGAGGAAGAGAGAGGAGGAGAAGGAAGAGAGAGGAGAGAGGAGGAGGAGGAGGAGGAGGAGGAGGAAGAGAGAGGAGGAGGAAAAGGAGAGAGGAGGAGGAAGAGAGAGGAGGAGGAAAAGGAGAGAGGAGGAGGAAGAGAGAGGAGGAGGAGGAGGAGAGAGGAGGAGGAGGAGGAGGAAGAGAGAGGAGGAGGAGGAGGAGAGAGGAGGAGGAAGAGGGAGAGAGAGGAGGAAGAGAGAGGAGAGAGGAGGAGGAAGAGAGAGGAGGAGGAGGAGGAAGAGAGAGGAGGAGGAGGAGGAGGAGGAGGAGGAGGAGAGAGGAGGAGGAAGAGGGAGAGAGAGGAGGAAGAGAGAGGAGAGAGGAGGAGGAAGAGAGAGGAGGAGGAGGAGGAAGAGAGAGGAGGAGGAGGAGGAGGAGGAGGAGGAGGAGGAGGAAGAGAGAGGAGGAGGAGGAGGAGGAGGAGGAGGAGGAGGAGAGAGGAGGAAGAGAGAGGAGGAAGAGAGAGGAGGAGGAGGAGGAGGAAGAGAGAGGAGGAGGAGGAGAGAGGAGGAGGAGGAGGAGGAGGAGGAGGAGGAAGAGAGAGGAGGAAGAGAGAGGAGGAGGAGAAGGAGGAGAGAGGAGGAAGAGAGAGGAGGAGGAGGAGGAGGAAGAGAGGAGGAGGAGGAGGAGGAAGAGAAGGAGGAGGAAGAGAGGAGGAGGAGGAGGAGGAGGAGGAGGAGGAAGAGAGAGGAGGAGGAGGAGGAGAGAGGAGGAGGAAGAGGGAGAGAGAGGAGGAAGAGAGAGGAGAGAGGAGGAGGAAGAGAGAGGAGAGAGGAGGGGGAGGAGGAGGAGAGAGGAGGAGAAGGAAGAGAGAGGAGGAGGAAGAGAGAGGAGGAGAAGGAAGAGAGAGGAGAGAGGAGGAGGAGGAGGAAGAGAGAGGAGGAGGAAGAGGAGAGAGGAGGAGGAAGAGAGAGGAGGAGGAGGAGGAGGAAGAGAGAGGAGGAGGAGGAGGAGAGAGGAGGAGGAAGAGGGAGAGAGAGGAGAGAGGAGGGGGAGGAGGAGAGAGGAAGAGGAGGAGGAGGAAGAGAGAGGAAGAGGAGGAGGAGGAAGAGAGAGGAGGAGGAAGAGAGAGGAAGAGGAGGAGGAGGAGGAAGAGAGAGGAGCAGGAGGAGAGAGGAGGAGGAAGAGAGAGGAGGAGGAGGAGGAAGAGAGAGGAGAGAGGAGGGGGAGGAGGAGAGAGGAGGAGGAAGAGAGAGGAAGAGGAGGAGGAGGAAGAGAGAGGAGCAGGAGGAGAGAGGAGGAGGAGGAGGAGGAGGAAGAGAGAGGAGAGAGGAGGGGGAGGAGGAGAGAGGAGAGAGGAGGAGGAAGAGAGGAGAGAGGAGGAGGAGGAGAGAGGAGGAGGAAGAGAGAGGAGAGAGGAGAGAGGAGAGAGGAGGAGGAGGAGGAGGAGAGAGGAGGAGAAGGAAGAGAGAGGAGGAGGAAGAGAGAGGAGGAGAAGGAAGAGAGAGGAGGAGGAGGAGGAGGAGGAGGAGGAGGAAGAGAGAGGAGGAGGAAGAGGAGGAAGAGAGAGGAGGAGGAGGAGGAGGAGGAGGAAGAGAGAGGAGGAGGAGGAAGAGAGAGGAGGAGGAGGAGGAAGAGAGAGGAGGAGGAGGAGGAGGAGGAGGAAGAGAGAGGAGGAGGAGGAAGAGAGAGGAGGAGGAGGAGGAGGAGGAAGAGAGAGGAGGAGGAGGAGGAGGAGGAGGAGGAGGAGGAAGAGAGAGGAGGAGGAGGAGGAGGAGGAGGAGGAGGAGAGAGGAGGAAGAGAGAGGAGGAGGAGGAGGAGGAGGAGGAGGAAGAGAGAGGAGGAAGAGAGAGGAGGAGGAGGAGAGAGGAGGAGGAGGAGGAGGAGGAAGAGAGAGGAGGAGGAGAGAGGAGGAGGAGGAGGAGGAGGAGGAGGAGGAAGAGAGGAGGAGGAAGAGAGAGGAGGAGGAGGAGGAGGAGAGAGGAGGAAGAGAGAGGAGGAGGAGGAGGAGGAGGAGGAAGAGAGGAGGAGGAGGAGGAGGAAGAGAAGGAGGAGGAAGAGAGGAGGAGGAGGAGGAGGAAGAGAGAGGAGGAGGAGGAGGAAGAGAGAGGAGGAAGAGAGAGGAGGAGGAGGAGGAGGAGGAAGAGAGAGGAGGAGGAGGAGGAGGAGGAGGAGGAGGAAGAGAGAGGAGGAGGAGGAGGAGGAGGAGGAGGAAGAGAGAGGAGGAAGAGAGAGGAGGAGGAGGAGGAAGAGAGAGGAGGAGGAAGAGAAGGAGGAGGAAGAGGAGGAGGAAGAGAGAGGAGGAGGAGGAGGAGGAGGAGGAGGAAGAGAGAGGAGGAGGAGGAGGAAGAGAAGGAGGAGGAAGAGAGGAGGAGGAGGAGGAGGAGGAGGAAGAGAGAGGTCAGGTGTTTACACGGCGTCTGAGAAACTGGACAGTCTGAATGTAATCTGGTTGTTTGACCACATGTGAACACAGGCCCCTCTGTGCTCCTTCACCGTGCAGGTAACAACAGACCACTGAACCCATCTGACTCCAAACCTGGAATCTCAGTCATTCCCTGGCACTCGGCCCGGACGGGAGATGGGACCGACATTCCTGCCTCAGCGAGAGGAAAGAGCGCGTGAGCAGTGAGGACGGCCGCAAGAGGAAGTTAATCAGGTGGAAGCTCAGAGTCAGAAACTCATGCGTCCTGCAGGAAGCCAGCGGCAGAAACGAGCTAAAAATAACCAGCGGCCTTAAAGAGACCGGCAGAGGGAGGGAGGGAATCCTGGGAACATCTGATCTGAAAGAAATGATCCAGAGCTGAAAGGATTCGATCTGTTTCTGGATCACAGGTCTCAGATGTTCTGGTGTGGTTCTAAAGCTCCCCTACACTCAAACAGTTCCACGTGTTCTGTGGAGTCGGACCCGTTTACAACAGCAGAACATTCCGTGTGTTCCAGATGGAAAACCTGCACAGATCAGATGTGATCCGCTCACCGCTCACTGAAGTAATCTGATTACTGCAGGAACCAGGTAACTGACGTGTCCAGTCTGAGGACCAGGAACATGGACTGAACATTATACAGACCACCTGGTCCTGGTCCTGGTCCTGGTCTGATCTGATCCACTGGACCCTCCTGTATTTTTCCACTATGTACTGAAATAGACAACCTCTTATTTTTGACCAGAGAAGTTTGACTCTTGATTTGTTCCAAAGAGGAAATCCTGCCTCCGACCCCCCGGGGATCTTTCCATTTCCTCCTCTGTCGTCAGGACTAAAGACCACAGACCTGAGTCCCGACACCGGGAGTGAATCCTTATGGATTTAATCCAGATGCAACTGAAAACAACAGGATTATTCTCTCAGGTTTTCATCTCTGCTTCATAAATCATCTGTCAGAACACGTCCCGGATCAGATTAAGTTATAGACCATATGTTCTCTAGATGATGTGTGTGTGTGTGTGTGTGTGTGTGGGGGGGGGGGGGGGGGGGGGGGGGGGGGTTCGGCTTTAACAGGTTTATGTCCAGCAGCCTGAGATTATACAGTGTGTCAGAGCTTTAAAACAAAGACGGATTAAAACTACCAGATCAATAACTGTATATAAAGACGATCACTAACTGTATTTAAAGACGATCACTGACTGTATATAAAGACGATCACTGACTGTATATAAAGACAATCAGAGACTGTATATAAAGACGATCACTAACTGTATTTAAAGACGACCACTGACTGTATATAAAAACGATCAGTGACTGTATATAAAGACGATCACTGACTGTATATAAAGACGATCACTGACTGTATATAAAGACGATCACTGACTGTATATAAAGACAATCAGAGACTGTATATAAAGACGATCAGTGACTGTATATAAAGACGATCACTGACTGTATATAAAGACGATCAGAGACTGTATATAAAGACGATCAGAGACTGTATATAAAGACGATCAGTGACTGTATATAAAGACGATCACTGACTGTATATAAAGACGATCAGAGACTGTATATAAAGATGATCACTAACTGTATTTAAAGACGACCACTGACTGTATATAAAGACGATCACTGACTGTATATAAAGACAATCAGAGACTGTATATAAAGACGATCAGTGACTGTATATAAAGACGATCAGTGACTGTATATAAAGACGATCACTGACTGTATATAAAGACAATCAGAGACTGTATATAAAGACGATCAGCGACTGTATATAAAGACGATCAGTGACTGTATATAAAGACGATCACTGACTGTATATAAAGACGATCAGTGACTGTATATAAAGACGATCACTGACTGTATATAAAGACGATCAGAGACTGTATATAAAGATGATCACTAACTGTATTTAAAGACGACCACTGACTGTATATAAAGACGATCACTGACTGTATATAAAGACAATCAGAGACTGTATATAAAGACGATCAGCGACTGTATATAAAGACGATCAGTGACTGTATATAAAGACGATCACTGACTGTATATAAAGACAATCAGAGACTGTATATAAAGACGATCAGAGACTGTATATAAAGACGATCACTGACTGTATATAAAGACGATCACTGACTGTATATAAAGACGATCACTGACTGTATATAAAGACGATCACTGACTGTATATAAAGACGATCAGTGACTGTATATAAAGACGATCAGTGACTGTATATAAAGACGATCACTGACTGTATATAAAGACAATCAGAGACTGTATATAAAGACGATCAGAGACTGTATATAAAGACGATCACTGACTGTATATAAAGACGATCACTGACTGTATATAAAGACGATCACTGACTGTATATAAAGACGATCAGTGACTGTATATATAGACGATCACTGACTGTATATAAAGACGATCACTGACTGTATATAAAGACGACCACTGACTGTATATAAAGACGATCACTGACTGTATATAAAGACAATCAGAGACTGTATATGAAGACGATCATCGACTGTATATAAAGATAATCAGTGACTGTATATAAAGACGATCACTGACTGTATATAAAGACGATCAGTGACTGTATATAAAGACGATCAGTGACTATATACAAAGACGATCAGTGACTGAATATAAAGACAATCAGTGACTGTAAATAAAGACAATCAGAGACTGTATATAAAGACGATCACTGACTGTAAATAACCACGTATATAGCCACGTCTCTTTTATCACGACGATGAAACAGAAACGTGACCTCGCTGTCAGTGATCTCTGACCTTTCCTCCCACTCGCTCTCAGACCCTAAACCTCCTCTGATGAACAGACGGTCGACCACTACAACAGTGACATCATCACACGAGGCGTCGGCCTGGAGATGCTGAGGTGTGTGTGTGTGTGTGTGTGTGTGTGTGTGTGTGTGTCTGTGTGTGAACCTCAAACTAAACTTTAAATCTAAGTGACAACAGACAGAATGTTTTAATAATTAAAAGTATTAAATAGTGTAGAAACACATGAAGGTGTTTATGGAATCATCAGTTTTCATATCGATCTAAATTAATGATTCTGATCATTTCAAATTCAATTTAGTTCCACCAGTTATTATCTGAGGAGATGTATTGGACACACACACACACACACACACACACACACAGACAGACAGACAGACAGACAGACAGACAGACAGACAGACAGACAGACAGACACACACACACACACACACACACGTACAGTAACTTACCAGCCTCTGTGTGTCTGATGGATTATAAGTGAACATCAATACAGATCTGATCGGTATATTAGATATATTAATATTTGAAGTGGTTTGAATAAATATCCATCGATCCAGGATTCAATTTGAACAACTTTCATATAGAAATAAAAACTTTGATGATCACTGGACACGAAGAAGTTTCAGATCTCCACATTATTCTGATGAATAGACAGTGACGTCACTTCTCTCTTCAGGCTGACCTCTGACCCCCCCCCCCCCCCCCCCCGGTGTGTCGGGCTCACCGTACACCCGGATCCAGCCCTGCTGCTGGGACACGGTGTCCGCCAGGATCCGCTCCACGTCGCCCGCCGCCGCGTCCGGGTCCATGTCCGAGTCCACACGGAGGGAAACTTGTTGTGATGCGGAGGAAGATCCTCCAGAGGAGCCGGAGGAAGATCCTCCAGAGGAGCCGGAGGAGCGTTGAGGAGCGGAGGAAGTGGGAGTTCGAACCCGCCACGCAGAGTCGAGCGGCTCTTAGCTCTTAGCTCTTAGCTCGTTAGCTCGTTAGCTCTTAGCTCGTTAGCTCGTTAGCTCGTTAGCTCTTAGCTCTTAGCTCGTTAGCGGCGGCGGCGCGGCGGCGGCGCGGCGCGCTGCCCCTCATGGTCCCGCTGTCCCGGGGTCAGATGAGCCGGTTTCAACTTCCAACGAACCCGCGTCCGTCAGAGGCGGGAGCCGCTGTGCCTCCTGTCCCGGGAGGGTCCGCCTGTAGCCGCTGCTGAGTCCCGTGTGACCGCAGGAGGTGACCGGTCCGCCGCGCTGCTCCAGTCCCCGGCTGCTGGTCCGCGCTCCGTCCACACGGCCCCGGGCACGAGCCTGGCACCGGGCGCGCCCCCGCGCGAGGAGGCTGACGAGTCGCGCATTCAGCTCATGGGTCGTGAACGAACAGTCGATTGATCGACTCGTCATCAGCCGAATCATTAATATTGATTTGAAATGAACAGACCCAGAGGGCCTCGGGGATAATCACATGATGATTCATTATTTAAACTGGAAGAATTAAAGCATGAGATCCAAAAACATATTTCGCACATTTAAAAGATCAAAGGGGAAAAATAACAAAATAAGTATTTTTTAAACTATATTTAAACTTTATATATTTAAAATTGTCACGTTTCTAACTTTCACATTGTGTTTTTGATTCATGAGACTTAACACAAACTTACTTTATTTTTATACTTTTTTATTTTTCATGATTTTGACTATCTTTTCCTTCATGTGAAAAAGAATCAATCTACTTTCCAGATTTTTTTACCAGGTGTTAATATTTAATATCCACATCTGTTTCAATAATCAATATCTTATGGATTCTGGTTCCGCATTTCATCTCTTACAAATTAAAACACAGAAGAGGATTCAAGACATAATCAAAAATCAATAATCTATAATCTCGCTGGCAGAGGAAACGAAGTTGGACTCTGACGCCACCTGCTGTTTGCTACAGGAAACACGTCATTGCGTTCAAATCATAACAGCGAATCATTTCAAATATGTCAAATAAATATTGTGCATCAATATAGTGACACAAATATTTAACACTGAAATATTTTGTTCACTGTGTAAAAACTGTAAAACGTTAACGATACAACAAACAGAAGGAAAAACATGTTTTCCTTTTTTTATTTTTCTGTTGTATGTAAGTTATATTCTAATTTAGAAACTTTACAGTACATATAATATATATATAAACAAGGTTATGCTAGATTATTAAAACATCTTATACAACTCAGAGGTTCTATTTATGTATTTAAATTGTACTTTTGTAATTTATTTGTTGTTACAACTGTACTTATATTTATGTGTGTTTTAATGATCTAATATATAATCTGAGACTGAATTTCTCTCGACGTGAGGACTCATTCTGTGACCTGTGACCTCCAGGGGTCAGGGGTCAGCAGTCAAATCATTTGAATATGTAAAATATTTACATTTTCTATAGTTTTCTATGTTACAGAACAAAACAGACATGGAAATAAAGTGAAGTCATTCAATTTATAAACTACAAAATGAAGTAAAAATCTATTTTGCACCTGTAGGAATCAGACACAATATTAATTATGATATATAAGATTATTAAAACACTTATATACAACTCAGATGTTCTATTTAGGTATTTTAATTGTACTTATATTTGTTATAATTGCACATATATATATATTTATATACGTGTTTGTGTTTGAATAATCTAATCTAATCTCTAATATCAGGAGATATTGGGTTATTCTCTCCACGTGACGACTCATCCCGTGACCTGTGACCTCCAGGGGTCAGCAGTGGAACAGACTCACTCACACTCTGCTTCCTGTAATAATCTTTTTATTATTCAAATGTTACGTTTGGATTTACAGGGACGTGGGGTCAGACGGGGTCACTCGGGTCGCCGCCGGGCCGCAGACAGGACATCACCATGATGACACACACACATGCGGCACAGCACGCCGCCACCGGCAACTGCTAATAACACAAATAAAAACTGGTACATTATAACTTAAAATACTGTTTATACGTCATCATCATCAGTGCTGCTCGTCCTGCGGAGGCCGACCGGGTGGAAGCAGAGAAATCAAACGCACCCGACGACGCGTCACTGGTCAGAGACGAACAGATCGTCAGTGAGTGGACGTCTGCTCGTCGTCAGAAGCTCCAGTGCAGAAACTCAACGAAAAAAATTAAAGAAATGTTTTGACTCTGATTTAAAAAACCTGTCAGTGGGACGCGAGGCGGCGGCGGCGGCGGCGAGGACGATCTGATCACAACCAAACTTTATATTAAGGCACAAAAACACTAATTAAAACAGGAAACGACTGTGACTCGTGAGACGGCGACGCCCACTTTCAAACACACGTCCTGATTGGTGAAAAGGTAAAAGATTTTTTTTAAGGAAAAAAAAAGAGGATAATATTCAGTTAGTTATTGAAAGTGTGAAAACCCACGACAATCAATAACAACATGAGACGTTGGAGCCTTGTTTACAAGCAAGCTTATTAAAATCATAATAACATACCACAGACGTTGTTACCATAGAGACCGATATTATATATTTGTAACCAGGAGGTGTCAGTTGATTGATTGTGGCTGTTCGCACGTTTAAAAATCAGCCGGTCCTGAATCATATATTTACACAAAACTCTCTATGTCATGATAAAAAAAACATTCACACAAAAATATAACATTTGAAATAATTATTAGCACCAGTGTATCAGATAAAAACTCTCACTACGCAACATGTACAAAGTTTGCATAGTGTCGGATCTTTTGCCCGGAGGAGGAGACGGAGCTAAAACGTGTCCTGATTGGTTAACTTCATCTGAACTCTCCTTCCCATGATGCATCTGGGCGAGACAACGACGGATGTGACAGAAGTGGATCCGGTTCCACAGTCTGAGAATAAAGACGACGACGACGAGCAGTCAGATCATCGCGAAGGGGGCGGAGACGTCACGAGTGACAGCTGACACTGACTGGTGATTGGTGGAGAGCGTATGTGTGGGGGCGGGGCCTCGGTGTGGCGGCGCCTGTATCTGAGACATTTTAGCTTAATTTCTTTATTCACAGTCTGTGGAACAGAATCACTGGTTGGGAACTCGTGGTTTCAGCAGCGAGTGTTTGACTGAGCTCGACGACGACGAGCGGCTGCAGGTGAAACACGGGGAGGTGCAGGTGCAGGTGGAGGTGGAGGTCCAGGAGGTGGGGGTGGAGGTGCAGGTGCAGGTGGAGGTGGAGTTGGAGGTGCAGGTGGAGGTGGAGGTGGAGGTGGAGGTGGAGGTCCAGGAGGTGGGGGTGGAGGTGCAGGTGCAGGTGGAGGTGGAGTTGGAGGTGCAGGTGGAGGTGGAGGTGGAGGTCCAGGAGGTGCAGGTGGAGGTGGAGGTGGAGGTCCAGGAGGTGGAGGTGGAGGTGCAGGTGCAGGTGGAGGTGGAGTTGGAGGTGCAGGTGGAGGTGGAGGTGGAGGTGCAGGTGCAGGTGGAGTTGGAGGTGCAGGTGGAGGTGGAGGTCCAGGAGGTGGAGGTGGAGGTGGAGTTGGAGGTGCAGGTGGAGGTGGAGGTCCAGGAGGTGGAGGTGGAGGTGGAGTTGGAGGTGCAGGTGGAGGTGGAGGTGGAGTTGGAGGTGCAGGTGGAGGTGGAGTTGGAGGTGCAGGTGCAGGTGGAGGTGGAGGTTTAGGTGGAGGATCCTTCACTGTGGTTCTGACGGCTGAACACTGTAGAACTGAAGTAGCTGGTGTGACGAGGAATTAAACGCTGAGCGACAGGAAGTGGTGACGATGCACTTCCTGCCTCGGCTGCAGTCGCGTTGGGACCGTGGTTCTGGTTCTTCTCGGAGGTTCTTCCGCTTCTCGGTTCAATAAAAAAAACGTGATTTGAAATATTTGCTTCTCTCTTGTAAAAGTAAAATCACAGACAAGAATCTGGAAACAAAAATTAAAAAAAAACTGTTTTGGTAAAAGTCGTCGGCGTGTTCGCCAGAGTGTTAGCTGTGAGGGGGCGGGCGAGGGGGCGGGGCTATGGCCTCTCCAGAGACGGCGTGTTGAAGCAGCCGTCAGGTAGCGTGTTCTTGATGTCGTTGAGGTTGAGGATGTCGGCGCGGATCTCACGGATCTGCCGGTCGTAGTCGTTGATCATCTCCTCCTGAGTTCGCGCCACGTCGTTCAGCTCCGTCAGCTTCCTGTCCAGCTCGCTGTCGGCCATCTTGCCCTTGGCCCTCTTCAGCGACTCATCGATCTGGTTCAGTTTGCTCAGGTCCACCTTGTCGATGTTTCCTGCAGACCAGAGAACAAACCAATCAGACGCTGAAGACCATAATCCATAGGTTTTTTTGTCATTCTTCAATTTAATTAATTCATTTCTGACTCACTGAATAAGTGAACGGATAAAATAATCGTTAATCACAGTTAACATTATCCGCAGCAGTTTCGTTTTTTGTTGACGGCGACATGTGGGCGGCGATGTGTTGACGGCGACGTGTGGGCGGCGATGTGTGGGTGGTGACGTGTGGGCGGCGACGTGTGGGCGGTGACGTGTGGGCGGTGACGTGTGGGCGGTGACGTGTGGGCGGCTACGTGTGGGCGGTGACGTGTGGGGGGTGACGTGTGGGGGGTGACGTGTGGGCGGTGACGTGTTGACTGGATGTGTGGGCGGTGACGTGTGGGCGGCGACGTGTTGACTGGATTTGTGGGCGGTGACGTGTGGGCGGTGACGTGTTGACTGGATGTGTGGGCGGTGACGTGTGGGCGGTGACGTGTTGACTGGATGTGCGGGCGGTGACGTGTGGGCGGTGACGTTTTGACTGGATGTGTGGGCATTGACGTGTGGGCGGTGACGTGTTGACTGGATGTGTGGGCGGTGACGTGTGGGCGGTG